>NW_024096465.1:12500-57500 GCF_016545835.1 Crotalus tigris | reverse complement strand
ATACAGCTGAGTGGTACTCCAATAAAAGAAAGAGATGGATTTGGAGAGAGTAGTAAAATAGTATTGGGTGTTGTGCTTACACTCTATTCATTTCTTCCTTTTTATTGTTATAAGCCAACTAGAGTAGCCCCATGGCAAGATAGGTGGCAAATAAATTAAACAAACAAACAAATAAATAAAATAATAAGAGACTTAATATGGGGAAAAAGCAGAACAAAACAAGCAAGAAGAGGTGGGCTTCAATCTTGATGCTATGATCAGAAAGATTGAAGCCTCGCCCCTTCTATAATATGCCAGTGTCACACATATAATAAAAAGCAGGGATTTAATCATGCTGCTAACATTACTATTTTTTTAAAAAAAACTTTTACGGTTCAAGACCAGTACAGGATCCAAAAGTACAATTAAAATAAAAAAAATTATGTTATAGAGGTCCAGAGAAATATATGGAATTACATAAGCAGAATTATGAAAAGCAACATGATGCAATTATGAAATGAAAAAGGCTTTGAAGAGTAAAGAAAATGAGGAAGGAAGGAAAATAATGTATACATAGAGAAAAATAATGCACAAAATGTACTCAAAGAAAACAAGAAACATTTTATATTAAATAAGAGAAAAAGCAAAGAATTGCTCGTGGTAATGGATGTGGATGTTTGTAGGTAGATAATTGTTGCTGAGAATACAACTGAAAATTAACATAAGTTTAACATAGCCAATTAAGTGAATGATTACAAGTTAAATATTAATGGTAAGAACAGCAATTAGATTTGTAAGTATATATTTATAGAATATATACTAAAAACCAGGATATTTTTAAGATCAGCAAATGACAGAAGAAAGAAAGACAGTAGCATGTAGTCTGTTGTGATGAATGTATGTTTATTGAAATAAGTGAAAATCATTGCCCATACTCCTGCCCTCTTTGTTATATGGAAATGAAAACAGGTTATGTCATTAGAAAGATAAAAATAAACTGAATGAATAGAAATCAAGCATTTAAAAAGTACTTGTGGTAAAATTCATTCTGAGAATTAAGAATGAATGGATGCTCAATGAATGTGGACTGAATGTGTAATGATTCATTTGATCATCTTGTCTTTTGTCATGATCAAACTATTTCAAAGTGCCATTTTTATTGATTATGTGTGAAAATATATTGAAAAATGAATAGGACATGATGAACAGGAAGACTGAAAAGTTGGTTGAAGTTGATGAAACCCCCAAGAAAAGTTTATTTTTATTTTATTTTATTTTTAAAATTTATAAGCCGCCCCACTCCCGTAGGACTCTGGGCGGCTAACAATAAAAACAACATAAAACATGACAAACGAACAGTACAATTACAGTCATCCAGGGGTCAGATTTTATAAACCCCAGGCCTGCCAGAAAAGCCAGGTCTTAAGCAGCTTACGGAAAACCAACAGGGTGGGAGTGGTCCTAATCTCCGGGGGGAGCTGGTTCCAAGACGTGGGCGCCATCACAGAGAAAGCCCTCCTCCACGGCCCCGCCAAATGGCACTGCTTGGCCGATGGGACCTGAAGGAGGCCCAGCCTGTGGGATCTAACCAGACGTAGGGAACTATGAGGTAGTAGGCGGTCTCGCAAATAGCCTGGCCCTGAGCCATATAGGAAGTTGAGGAAGTTCAAAGTTAAAAAAGTCAATGTATGAAGTATTACTGTAAATTAGGTTTAGTTACGATTTCTTTCCTTTTTATTATTATATGTCTTTAATTTATTTGGTTTATTATTTCTTACTTTTTTCTTGAACTCTGCATAACATTGCTTACCTTGAAAAGAAATAGTATGATGGGTAAGAAACAGACACGGCACCATGCCCTAGAGTCAGAAGTGATTGGACAGGGGAAACTTGATTTGGAAAAAGTGATTTAGATTTTGCACGACATCAGCATCCTTCTGCTATTCATTCAAACACAATGAAATGACAGAAAGTGTTGAAGCCACAGGAACCTTGGGGGGGGGGAGGAATGATCATGCAATATTCAACATTATGCAAGCACAAATAATAGAACACAGTCAAACTAGAGTCTTGGACTGTAAGAGAGCTAATTTCAATAAACTTAGAGAGAACTTGGGAAGGATTCCATGGATGAGAGTCCTCAAGGGCAAAACAACTCAAGAAACTTGGGAAATTTTGAAAAGTGAGATTATAAAAGTCCAGTCTAGCACAATACCAATGATGAAGTAAAATAACAACTCTCAAAAGAAACCAGCATGGCTGCATAAAGAACTCTGATAAACTGAAAGAAAAAAAAGGACAAGTATGAAAAGTGGAAAGAGGGACACATAACTAAGGCAGAATATCAGCAAATAGTCCGAGCTTGCAAAGATGAAGTGAGAAAAGGCTCAAAATGAACTAAGACTTGCGACAAAAGTCAAAAATAACAAAAAAAGCTACTTTCAACATGTAAAAAACAAGAAAAAAATGAAGGAAATGATTGGTAAGTGATCACCTGTCCACCTTAGATGAGTTCAAATCACCAGGACCAGATGGATTAGACCCGAAGGTTCTGAAGGAATTGGCAGACATGATCTCAGAACACTGAACTATATCTTTCAAAGTCCTGGAGCACTGGGGAACTACACTGGAAAAGAGCTGATATAGTTCCCATCTTCAAAAAAGGGAAAAAAATGGACCCAGGAAACTACAGACCTATCAACCTCACCTCAATACCTGAGAAGATTCTGGAAAGATAATCAAGTAACGAATCAGTGAACACTTAGAGGCAAACAAAGTCATTACCAAAAGCCAACATGGGCTTATCAAAAACAGATCATGCCAGACAAATCTTACTGCATTCTTTGACCAGGTGACAAAATTAATGGACCAGAGGAATGCTGTGGATATAATTTACTTGGACTTCAGTAAGGCATTTGATAAAGTAGATCACAACCTACTACTTGACAAGATAGAAAAATATGGGTTAGACAGCATTACCACCAGATGGATTTGTAGCTGACTGACCGGCCATATTCAGTGTGTGATCATCAATGGAACTGCATCTACATGGAGGGAAGTGTGTAGTGGGGTGCCCCTGGCTCTGTTCTGGGCCCAGTGCTCTTCAACATCTTCATCAATGATTTGGATGAGGGGATAGATGGGAAACTCATCAAATTGGCAGATGACACCGAGCTGGCAGGAATAGCCAACACTCCAGAAGATAGGCTTAAGATACAGAAGGATCTGGACTTTCGGTTCCGGTTTACGGCAACTCCGGTTGTGTATGGAGACTAGTCTCTACACTGGCTGGGTTTTTCTTCACCGGTAGATCCCTTGTGGGTTGAAATTCGCCCTAAAGGGGCGACCACCAAGAAAGAGGCATGCTGGAGACTGCGGGAGGGCAGCAGCTTCTCTTGTGGCTACAGCTATTTCCTGAGGGGCGACGGAGCAAAAGATCGTCCTGTAAGATGGCCGATTACCCTGCTGCACCAGCCGAAAGTCACAGCAACATCTAAGTATGAATAGACCCACCGTGGATGATCCGGGTGAGACCCCTTCTCCTCCTCTCTTCACCCTACTTTGTTCCTTTTTTTTGCCTGTAAAAGCTCTGTTGGAATCATTTCCCCATCTTGAAAAAGCAGCTTTGGTATGTGTGGGAAGAAAGGCCCTAACAAAAAGGTTAAAATAAAAAATTCTAAAGACTACACTTTATTCTTATCTACTTTGGGCTACAGAAAAAATCTTTTTTTTAAAGAGCTTTACTATCATATTATACTGGAAGATTGTTTCTTTTTCTACTTTTTTCTCTAAAAGATAGAAAAAGGGGAAAAAGTGTCTGGAAAAGATTTTTAATTCTACTGAGGACATCTAGTGGTGAAAAGTTAATATTGCAACTGCTGGTTACTGTTTGGAGATGATATGGATTTGACCTTCAAATTATTTTTCAAGAGAAAAGATAAGCGGATGCAGCTGTGGGATCTGTGGGGGTGGATACTGCTTTATTAAATACAGCCTCCACTAAAAGAAAAAAAGGCACTCCCTTTAACTATTATTAAAATGGAGAAACCTTATTTACAATTGAACTATAAACTTATATTGGAAAAGATCTACGAAGCTACTTAAGAAATATGTGCTACAATCAAAGAGACTTCTACAGAATTAAGAGTTAGAAGCCATATTTCAAACCTTCAAACTGACTTTCAGACAACATTTGACCATTCTACAAACCAAAACATACTAGAAGAGGATTTAATTGAAACTAAAGAGGAACTTATTTTACCCTACAAGCATTTCATCTATACCTTTGAGGATCAGAAAAATCAAAGACTGAGATATGAGCCTTTAAAGCAACGAAGCTTTAAGGATAAGAGAAATAGACGCCCAATGCAGAGGACAGGATGCTTCTTTCTGTCTCAAATGATGCTACAAGCAATAAAGAGAGACTTATTGGCTGAAAGGGAAGGTTTGTTATGGAAACCTGCTTGGCACAAAAAAAAAAGGCCAGAATAAGACTGAAAAGTTAAATTCAAAATTATATGTGATGGATCAAAGGCACTGTAGAATTATGGATTGATTTAAAGTTTAAGATTTAGAGTTAGAAATAAGAGAAAAATGGGTGATTATTAGAATATATATTTTAAATAGATTAAGAATGTATTTTTTGGAATAATAGGTTTATTTGTATGAAAACTATTATGTAATGGAATGAAGAAAACTGAAGAGGCATTTTAGATCTGGATTGATTTAATAACTAATTGAGTATGTTAAATTAGTAAGATGATGTTCTTGCCTGACAATATGGACGTTATTAGGTATGATAATTAACTTGAATTTGGTCCAAAGGGCTGAAATGATCTAAGGTTTGATATTACTTTGTTATTTTGTTATCTTAAAGAGATTGATTGATGGATGGATTATATATGTATAGGATAGACTAATATTTTATTTTAATTAGGAGATATATAGTGTAGTGGAAGAAGAAATAAATGAGATTTGTGATAAAATTAAGGATTTAAGAGATTGAGATCTAGAATATATCTGGAAGGGATACCTGAATTGATAATCTGTTTCTTTAAAGTCAAATTTGATTATGTTAATTGTAAATTCACAAAGCTCTAAAACAGGTTTAGAATTGTTAGAAATTTAAATTAGAAATGGATTATTTTAAATATATTAGGTTAATTGAGGGAAATAGAGAGGGAATATTCAATGTATTGATTTGAGTTATTCATATATGGTTTTATTTTTGGATGTTTGATTGCCCCAGCACCACGGTGTGTCTTAAGCACTTTGTTCTAAGAATTAAAAAATCAATAAAACTTGTTTTAAAAAAAGATACAGAAGGATCTGAACAGACTTGAACATTGGGCGCTATCTAATAAAATGAAATTCAATGGTGAAAAAAGTACGGTTCTACATTTAGGCAAGAAAAACCAAATGCACAATAGTAGTAACTGTGAGAGGGATCTCGGAGACCTAGGAAACAATCACTTAAATATGAGCCAGCAGTGTGTTGCAGTTTCCAAAAAAGCCAACACAGTACTAGGCTGCATTAACAGAGGGATAGAATCAAGATCACATGAAGTGTTAATAACACTTTATAATGCCTTGGTAAGGCCACACTTGGAATACTGCATCCAGTTTTGGTCACCACAATGTAAAAAAGATGTTTAGAAACTCGAGTACAGAGAAGAACAACAAAGATGATTAGGGGACTGGAGGCTAAAACATCTAAAGAATGGTTGCTGGAATTGGGTATGTCCAGTTTAATGAAGAGAAGGACTAAGGGTGACATGGTCTTACTTGTAGTCCAGTAAGCCTTCCTGATATACTAATTTCAGTGCATCTTCATCACTGTCCTTCAGATATTCTTCCAAAGACATTTTTTCTTCTTCAACCATCTGACGTACTTGTAGCATTCCACGCCCACCTATTTGCCTTGGTAGATAAAGTCTGTCAATGTCACTGCATGGATGAAGGGCATGGTTCATTGTCATTATTTTTCTGGTCTGCCTATCTATTGCTTTTAGTTCTGCTTGAGTCCAGTCCACTATTCCAGCTGTGTATCTAATTGCCCAGGTGTTGATTGCCTTCATGGTATTTCCTCCATTGAGTTTGGACTTTAAGATCTTCTTCCCTCTCTTTGATGTATTCACCTCTTGATGTTGTCAGCTGGAAGGATACCCAAGTATTTGTAGTAATCTTCCTCATCCAGACTCTTAATGTTATTTTCATGGGGCATCTTGATTCCTTCAGTTTTCACTATTTTTCCTTGTTTGATAGTAAGTATGGCACATTTGTCCAAGCCAAACTCCACTGTAATATCTTGGTTATAAATACGGATAGTGTTGAGCAGCGATTCTATTTCAGATGATGTTTTTCCATACAGCTTCAGATCATCCATGTAAAGGAGATGGGATAGTCTGGTAGATGTTTTTGATGTTTGATAGCCATGTCCTGAATTGTTCAGTATTGTTGACAGAGGAAACAGTGCAATAACAAATAATAATGGTGATAATGAATCTCCTTGAAATATTCCTCTCTTGATGTTAATCTCTCCCAGTCTCTCACCATTGACATGCAACTGTGTCTTCCATTGTGCCATCGATCTTTGCACAAATTCTCTGATGTTTCTACTGACTTCTGTTATTTCTAGGCACTTAATTATCCAGTCATGTGGCAGAGAGTCAAATGCCTTTTTGTAGTCAATCCATGCCACATTCAGATTTGTCTTCCTTTTCTTGCTGTTTTCCAAGATCATTTTGTTTATTAGGAGTTTATATTTTGTTCCTCTGCTATTGGGGCAGTTTTCTTTCTGCTCAGGTGGAAAGAGATTGTTTTCAACTAGATGCTGTTGTACTGCATCAGCTACCACACCAGTTAGCAATTTGAAAGTTGTTGGTAAGCAGGTAATTGGCCTGTAGTTGCCCGGTGTTGCCCCTTTTGCTGGATTTTTCATTATTAGGTAGGTTTTCCCAGTTGTTAGCCACTTTTCAATTTCTCCTCCTTTTAGTATATTGTTGAACTGCTTGGCAATGAGTGGGTATATAACAGTTAGATGTTTCAACCAAAACCCATGTAGTTCATGTTCACCTGATAATGACCAATTTTTGATCTTCCTTGCTCTTTTTTCTACCTTTTGTGTTATTACTAGTTTTTTCATTTCAACTTCTGTTTTATTTGCATCCACCTCTTTTAACCAAGCCGCATCCTTGTTGTATTTCTTTGGGTTATCCCATATCTGCTTCCAGAACTGCACTGTTTGTTCCTTGTCAGGTACTGACTGATTCATTGCAGTTACTCCATTGATGGATTGGTAGAAACATTTCTGATTGGATTGAAATTGGAGGTTCTGCCTATAGTTTGCAATTCAAGCTTCGTATCTACTGATTTTCCTTGCTATAGCTGTTATTTGCTGCTTTATTATTTCCAGTGCTTCCTTGATCTTTTTTGTTTCTAAATGGTATTTCTTGGTTAGGTATTCTTTTGTCTTCTTGTTCTTCATCTTCTTTTCTTTCATCTGTTCTAGCTTGCTTGCATGTGATCTTAACTTGCTGATCTTATTTTCAAGTCTAACCTTCCATTTTTGTGGTACACTGTTTATCTGTTTTTCATCTTTGTTGATTTTGCATCCCAGGTATTCAGTTATAATTGCAGCTGTGCTGTACATTAGTTGGTTTGTTTCTTACAGTGAATTTGTGCTTATACTTGATATTGCAGTATTTGCATCTTTTAATGCTTGTGCTAGCTGTTTCTTTGGAACAAGCTTCAATGCAGGCAGCCCTATTCTGTTGTTTATGTGCTGTTCTAGATGCTCAGTTATTCTTTGTTTCAATTCCTTTATTTCTTTAGTTAGAGGGTTTTGTTCTAAGAAATAAAATATTATTATTATTTTTATTATTGTTGTTGTTGTTGTTGTTACAGGCTTGAAAAAAGATGTGACAGAAACTAGTAAGATGGCTAATGTACTTGCCCAAGGCCCAAAACATTTCTGAATCATATTCAAAGCATGCATAGCCTTACAACATAAAGGCCTGAACAACTGATAAATCTACTTTCTTGGAGTCACCAATTTGTCTTTTGTCTCACCTTACACAAAAGGCTGTTCCAGTCACTTCATACACATAATAATGTGTAATTTGCTGAAGTAACCACATATATTGTTGTATAGTTGTTATTGGCAGTGCAAAATGAGTAAGGATTTCATTCTTTAAAAAGAATATTCAGTTCATCAACTGCTTATCTAAATTTTCCTGTTGACAAAACTTTGAGTACATGCCTCTGTACACCCTCATACACATACACATTTTCAGTCAAGTAGATGTACTGTACAACCATCAGAGGCCACCTAGCCACAACTAAAAAATGTTGGACTTTAATACCTACTTTTTATTACCTATTTACTGTACCTAGAACCAAATTCCTAAACAAATATGGGCTCGTTATTCTTCAAAAATTAATGAATTATTATTGACCCTTTCTCCATCTTTAACAAGTATATCTAATGAATAAATCAAAATCATAATAGAAGGAAGAAAAATGTATTGTCCTTTCAGCTGAAGCCAGGTTTGCAGTCACGAGCAACTTTTTCTTCTCTATAATAGAAAATGCACTTTAAATGACTCTAATTATGAAATGTGAATGTCATTTTGTTCCTTTAAACATAATTGATAATATGGAATATGTGTATCTCTCTTTCGCGGAGTGTAGCTCAATCAATGTTGAATGTGTTCTTCAGAAGATCTTTTATTTTTGACTCAGAAATCCTTACAAAGTTCTACAAGTTTCCATTATTGGATAACAGAAAATAAATGCATTGCTCTGTCTTTCTAAAGATGATTCGTTAATTGGAAAGCATAACTTTAAATGTTTATTTTGTAATTTGTATGATGTACTTTAGAAACTAGATGATAATAAGAAAAATAATCAATGGTAAAATATTTTTCCAATTGTACAAATCTGATTCATTCAGAAATTGGGCTTATTCAATTTGTTTCATGACATATATCTAGTGATATTGTTTTATAATGAAATTAGATTTGAAATTAGTAAAAGAAAAAGAATGCAGGAGCAAAAGTTGTAAAAAAATGAACAACTAAAAGTTGTTATATCCTAATAACAGATTCATGAAATCATAGGTCATATAAGCTCAGTAGCCATAAATATACTTCCTGAATTTTGCAGTTTGCTTTCCACAAAACACTGCTTACTTAGCAATAGCTTACAATGTTCTTATCAACTTAACTATAGGCAAATAGTTATTGCTATTATTAAAATTCCTCCAACATGAACATCCCACTTTAATCATTTTTTAAAAAAATCAAATATACATTGATCTCTTTTATGATTTTTTACGTTCCAGGCAACCCAGTTCTACCTGCTGTCCAAATTATGTAATTATATGTTCCCTTGGTTGTTCTATCTGGTAAAAGGTGTACATTAGGATAGCAACTGACATGGGCTGCACTTCCCTACATGGGTTCTGACTCTTCCTTGGCAAAGGCACAAACTTAATATGCTCTTAATTTCACTTACTGAATGGTAGGTGTGCAGAAATCCTGAAGAGGAAAATATCCTTTCCTATCAAACACTGATGCTAAAATGTTAATGAAGGGGGAGGGGGTGTCTTGAAATTTCTTAAATAAATCATGTCTCCCTGAGGTAATAAATATTCAGGATCTCTCCCTCAAGAAAAACAACTTTCTACTTCTGAAGTGTGAAATCCTGAGAGCTGCCGTGCCTTTGCGGACTACCTTCTGGACTCCTGCTGCCAACAAAGGAAAAGTGGTAAATAGTAATGCAGGCGTGCGATCTTGACCAGAAGACACAAACTCATAGGATTTTTTTCCCCCTGAAATGTGTGATGAGTAACTTCCCAAATGCAAATAAACTCACCTGGAATCCAAATAAGATGCAAATGCATTTGGCAGAAACTATGTATAAAATCAATGCAAATCTCCATTAGCAGAAATACTATGCTTCTTGCAGATATAGCTGCAACAAAACCAATACTGTGTCTGATAAAAATCTTCTTATGATGTAACTTAGGGGGGATAGATTCTGCTGACTTGAAAAATACAAGTTGCATACCAGGTTTAGGCACTATAATTCCCAAGATAAGGTAAAAGTCACTGACACCCAACTATTGCCCTATCTTGCGGTCATAAATCTGAGCAATGTGTCACCCTTGCATAGTAGACATTTTCCAGAAGATATCAAGAATATGCATGGTAACCCTGCATGAACTAAAAACATTATGTACCAATGTGGTACATCTATGGTCAAGATGCTTCTGCATAATTCTGGCAGATAAATTTAAGATTTGCACATCTCACACTGAATCAGTTTCAGTTTAGTCTAGTGGACTGGGCTCTGTGCATCTGAGGCATATTCAAAGATGTCATTAGGTTTAATTCTCTGCTACTTAGTGGCCCTGGGGCTGTACAGAGGAAGCAAATTTCTGTTATAAATTTCAGTTATATTGTCTTCCCATGTGTTTCTGAATCTGCTTTAAATGTTGTCAATTAAAAAGTGGTCTCTTTGGTTAGTTAGCTTAGAAGGTTATGTTCTGCATACTGCCTACACATCAGAAGCTATTCTGATGTGTAGGCAGGGCATAGTTTCCATTTTACAGCACTTAATATTTTACACCTCTGAATATTGCTCTGTTTTCAGTCTGAGCCTACACATTACAGTAGATGAAATACTGTGTTGTTCAGTGATGCTCTAAAACACCTGTCTTATATGGAACTTTGGCCCAAAGCTATAACTAATTGTGCCTAGCAAAGACTGCCAAAGTGATTTCACAATAGAAAAAAAATGACACAGTAATCATATGTGATTGATCTAAGTAGAACTGCTGAAGTAAAATGTAGGCTGGTGGGCCTCAGTATTGGCTATCCTGTTTACACATATAGATTGTGGCTTCCAGATTCCTAAGGATGGAATAGATCAATCATACTACCAACAACAACAAAAACAGAAGATAGATCTGGTATATCTCTTCTTTTAATGCTTACACTAATACTTTGGTGCAAGGTTTGACACAACCCTCACCTCCCTCCTTCCTCCCTCCCTCCCCAAACATATTATTTTCAGTACTTTTTTTTTTAAGCGGACAATGAGTAAAGTATGAATCATGCAAAATTGCCTGAGACATATTTGAGCTCTTGTCCTCTTTTGCAGACAAGAAAAACAGTTTGTCAATTATGCTAAAACCAAATTCATTGGTTTCTTCAAAAGACCTGACTCTAGTAGAGATGTAATTGATTTAATATTGGCCAAATCAAGGTATTCAAATATGTGAGTGTTCCTTTTCTACAGGTGATAATCTGGAAAGAAGAATAAATGACTACACGTTGAATACTATCTTGACATGCCCCAAATGCATTAGCAGCAATTATGTCCCAGCAGCAAACAAAGTATTTAGATTGAGGTTACTAGACATCTGGTATAAAGTTGCTACTATTATGTTTCAAGTTTTATTAAATCCTGCTGCAAATTCCCATGGTATATTTTACTTTCTCCTAAGACTGGAATCTGGTCTAGTTTCTGAAAAGGCTCAAATACTGCTTTCGTACCTGAAATTTTGATTCAATTTAGTTTTTACTACAGTTCCAATTCCCTCACCTTGCAGGACAATTTTCTGTCATCATGGAAGGCAAGTATTGATTGAGATTTAAAACTCTATGGCTTATCAGCTCCATTCTTGCCTTACTTGGCCCTAAGAGGACATAGCTGGAGCTGAAGCAATGGACCCTTGACAATAATATTCACATGACCTAAGAACAACCCTCACACTTACAGGGCAGAACTGTTTGGAAGATCCTTTTTTTTATCAACCTGCTTTTTATAGGTCTCGGAAGACTTTTTTAATGCAGTGTTCGTGTTTCTCCAAACTTCTTCCCACCCCCTCACCCACTGATCAAGCGTCTGGGAGGCGGAGGGCACTGAGGTATTCAGGTATTGAGTATTGGGCTGAACTCTTTTCCTGTGGCTACTCTGAAAGGCGTGTAGCCGGTACTGCTGTGAACAGAATTATTGTAAACCACCTCGGCGAAAGGGAGGAGGTCAGTCCAGTTTGTTTGTTGGTAGGAAACGTAGCATCTGAGAAAGAGGAGATTTGTACTTTCACACTTGTAACATTCTATTAATACAGCCTTACAATAAAGTAAAATCAGCTCAACTGGGGTGTTTCCTATTTGGTTTACCTGGGAGGACTGACATTATGCCAAGTATCTAGGTTATGTTCTTTCTCCAACTCACAAGATAGCCCTTATACTTTCTCAATTTAGCTTTTGCAAAGCATAGTACTGGACAGATTTGAAGTATTGTCCCATGCAAGAATAAATTTGCCCATTTCTACCAAAAAAATGTACTAATACTCATATGTTTTTATACTGCTTGCTGAATTGACTTAATAATGTTTCTGCTCCTAGCAAGCAGGTCAATTAAACATTTCCCAGTGATTGTCAAATTGTGTTCAATTGCCATTGAAGTTTGATGCTTAACAATATCATGACTCCTATTAATTCTACTAACAAATAGGTATTTTAACGCATTCTTGTTGTGTATAGTAGTGTTACTTTGTATAGTACTTTGTGTTTTGGTTTATTGGTTTTGGTATTTGATCTCAACCAGTTAAACTAAAGTCTTAGACCTCAACTTGCATGACCCAAATTCAGAAGCTTCTACACTTGGCTAACATTGGCCCAATTATTCAGGAAGTTGTTACACAGAAAATGTAATGGAGACAATATTATATATGATACATTTAGTCCCCAAGAAAACAAGTTGGATAAATCACTCACTGTATCTTTACTTATCTATCTATCTATATTATTCAATCTGAACGTTTCCTTAATATAATTCAATATTTGAAAATGCAGATTTTTAAATCAGTTGACCTTAGTCTGTATTAAAATTTCAGGTGGAAGAGAACCTATATATAAAAACATTGTAAGTCAAGCTAGTGATAGAATAACCTACAACAAGCTTAAGAAAATAATTCTATGCATATTCTGATGTCTGTATTTCAAATACATAGATATATACTGAGGAGGGAGTATACAATAATTAAACATAATTATTTTATATAATTCCTTAACATTTTATAGATCAACTGAAGCTGTATTAAATACACTTCAGAGCTGTAATTTTATTTTGGAGTTCTTGGTAACCATTACTTGTTTGTTTCTTTGTTAGCAATATATAGCATGAAATGCATTATATTGAATGTGAAACAATTATTTTACAATATACATAAAAATAATCACATACCTGCAATTGTTTATAGTGTCATGTTTTGTGCATCGTTATGAATTTCTGTTTTGGATATGAGAAACATTTTAAAATGTGTACAGCTAGGTCAGTTAAAATATAAATAAATAAATTACTAGTTAGTATTATGAATCTTTCTACCATAACAGAATAAAATGAATATATTACATTATGGACAGATCTGAAATACAACCTTAAGTAGAAACATGCAAGTCAACAATGTTCATTTTGGATGAAGGGTTAATATTTTTCCTTATATCTAGCAAGGAAGTACACCAAAAGAGCTGCTCACTGCATGAGATGAGAAGATATTTCACTTGATGTTGCTCAAATGCAACTTTTAAATTCCTCTTCAGAGGAATCTCTAGGCAGATATGCTGACCTTCTGCAGGGAGATCAAAGTGATATGGAGTCATATTGGTCAGGTCCTTTCATCTGGACTGACAAAACAGGTGCCAGTATACCTGTTGCTCCTAAGGGGGTAAGATGTTAAAAGAATTATGCATTAACTAACACAACAATGCTATGTCTGAAAAAAAGATAGTTATCTGGAGTTTAGAGGGATCAGCAACACTTACAAAGTGAAAGCATCCAGAAAACATCTTCATGTTCAAATGAACATAATGTAAATAACATAACTGGAATTCTTTAAAAAATATTTTGCTTTGCTATTATCATTATTTATGAAATGAAATGTAGTAGCTAAGACTTGAGACCTTACATCCTGGTGGCATTCCAAAAGAATGAGATGGAGCTTTGCAATTACAATTTATTTCTTCCAACCAATTAGATTTTTTTTTAAAAAAGGAACTGGTGCAATTAGAAACTATCCAGAGTTGTTGGGAGCAGGCAATGTAAAAATGAAATGAAACAACAATTAAACAATTGCTGACAATAAATGCATTCTGTTCAAATTTATGTGTCTTATTTTTCTCCACAGCAATCTCTTCTATTTGCTTGATGGGAATATCAATCTCTCCTTCTCATACTTATCTTTAAAAAATGAAACACAAAGAGCTGTATCTCTCTCTCCTTCTCCCATATCAGAGGAGTTTATATAAGATGCATGTGAGCGCTTGCCTGACTATCTGTGTCTATCCCTCGCATACGATGCAAGAAATGGAAAGGACAAGAAAGGATTTCAAAAATATTTTTTAAAAGATGTTTAAAAAATTAAGAAAAACCCTACCCAAAAAGTACTACTCTGAATAAATATTCCAAAAATATATTGTTCTATATCATGCCACTACAGTTTTGTGGGATGATATGGGGTTCAGATGATACACAAACACTTCAATATGAATACCAATTTTGTTTTGATGGGAAAAAAGGGTTGGAAAGTGGATGTGGATGCCCATAAATATGAACACAGCCACTTTCAAAGCTGCTGCAAGAACCTGGAAAAGGACATAGCGGCTTAAATATTTCTTTGAAATATAAGGTGCTTCATGTATGTACCTTACACTTAAAAGAATCTTCTTCAAATTTGGTATATGTATCATAACTTGGCAACTAGTTTTAATGAGTTCAATGGAACTGAATGATAGATTAGATATTGATATGATATGTAGTATCCTCATATTGGAGCATATTCATATTGGATTATAAAAATTGCTTGTTAAACACTTCAAGATATTATAGAACAGTTACACACATTTTTAAAAAAAATGTTTAAAAATAAACATATTTCTCTTTAAGCAGTAGCTTACTGCTAGGAAAACAGCATTAGCAGAAATATCTTGTTAATTAATTAATATTTCTGAGCAAATATTTAATACAATGATTTCTTCTAATAAGTGAAAGCTGATACAGCACACGGATGATACGCTGATGTTAACCAAACTTCCCATCAGGCAAACCATACCCAGATATTTTGAATGGCTATACCAGAATTTCTCCTTTCATTTTAAGAAAACCAACCTGAAGATAGTTTCTGAACCAAAGCTAAAATCTTGTATTTTATAATATATTTAACCATTAAGGTCATCTTAAATAAGCTTTTGTTGGCGTTCTTGAGGATGAGGAAGGATGCGTGGGGTACAGTAGCTGATGCTAAAATCCCAGAGTTGTAATAAACAACAACTGGTTAATAACTCTGAAACTAATACTAACTTCTAGCACAATAGGAAAGTCTTCATAAACACAATAAAGGAGTAATATAATTTACTTTTAGCTCCTTTTCAAAATATTACTCTCAGCTCACAATCACATTCAGATTACAAAATTCTTTTTGTAGTTTTCCTCTAGCTGTGGGAATAAAATAAACCACTTAGATGACAGTAAAGTGTCTGTAAAATATATAACAGCAATAACTCCTGGTGGAAATGTGGCAGATATTTATACAAGAGCTAAAGTATGAAGCACTGTAAAAAAAAAAAAAGGCTAACATGAAGGATGTTTATTTTTATAGGCCTCTTCTGGTTGAAGTCATTCAGTTGAAAGCAAGTCTTTTGTGAGAATTCTTATATAACTCTATAGTATGTTCAATGCTAAATGAGGTATTTTGAACAAATATACATTGTACTTTTAATGAGAACATATGAGAATTTAATTTAGATAATCATTTTGTAAGAAATACTTTCGTAAGCTAGAACTGCCCAAACTGATATCTTCCAGATGTGCCCGGACAACATTGCTAGCATGGGCAATAATCAAGAGCACTAATACTCTGATCCTATCAACAGAGATCTTTATATCATATTTTCTCTTAGGGTTAAAATAAAAACTATTTGCAAATTATTTGATGTCCCTTTAATTATTCATTTGGGAATTTCAATGAGATGCTTTAGAAGGCAAGTACCTGAAACCATACAGCCATCCCTGTGTTTCCCACTGTGCGGATTCACAAAAAAATCTGCACCTTTCTTTGATTTCACTGTCAAACTAACAAAGGAAAGAAAGGGAAAAACATGTAAGTTTTTAAGAAGAGACTGGACAACCAATGGTATAGAGCGGAGGTAGACAACCTTGGCTCTTTTATGACTCGTGAACTTCAACTCCCAGAATTCCTGAGCCAACATGGCTGGCTCAGGAATTCTGGGAGTTGAAGTCCACGAGTCATAAAAGAGCCAAGGTTGCCTACCCCTGGTATAGAGTTTCCTGCCTGAGCAGTGGGTTGGACTAGAAGACTTCCAAAGTCCCTTCCAACTGTTATCCTGTTAATTCAGTTTACTGAAATTGGTTATAAGGCAGTAACAGATCTATATATAATTGTACATTATTACAGTAGAACGATATTTAAGTACACTTATCAGACTAATTAATTTTTAGTTTTACAGCTACTTTTCTTTTGGTGCTCCTGGAAGCATAGAGGGACACCAATCTTTATTTTATTTGCCCAATAACTCTATGGTTCAAATTAGACTAAATTCATGTGTGACTGGCCAAAATGGTTAGTAATCCATAGTCAAACTAAAACCTGAACCTGGTCCCAGTCCTACATTTTAAATAATATATATGGAAAAATCAACAAAGAAACTAATTATGTAGGATGTGTGGCCCACTCTATCTGTGTAATTATGTAAGAATAATATACAAACACATGCATATATTAATCATTTATTTCATTATTATTCATTTTATTTATACATACTTTTTATCCAGCAAGTCCTTAAAGTTGTTAAGAAGTGGGTACTAATATCCTGTGCTACTTGTTGTGCTAATTATTAATGATTAACTCTATTTATTGCAACCAATTCTACAACATGGTTTAACTTTCCTAAAGCTTTACTGATATTAAACTGGGGCCAATAAGAGCTTGTGAATGTGAATGCAAATAATTAAATGAATGGATAGGTATAGTGGAAATACATGTTACGGTATATACAGAAACATCTGCAATTATATATAAGATTCATTTTTTTCCCTGTCATCCTCTTTACCATATATACTGTAGAAGGTTGCATCTTTGTCTTACATTTCATAAAGGATATTTTTCCCCAATTCATAATTCAGTTTCATAGTTTATGGCCTTTCTTCACACACTACATATTGAGAAACTCCACTATTTCTGAAAGCAGCAAGAGGTTTTTTCTACAAATATGCCTCCATCTTCAGCTCTCAAATTCTTTTTGGACATAAATTCTTGGCACACAATCCTAAAATGATATTTTAAAAATAAGCATCGTTCTTATATTCTTGCCTTCATAACTGTAACTAGATCCATTTGTGCAAAAGATATTACAAAATGCTTTTCTGGATGTAGTTTAATAATGATACTGAAATCAATAGCAATATGCTATACTTTTAGAAAAGTTAATTTTAATTTAAATGGATATGGTCAATGGTGTGTGTATTGAAGTGTGACACATCTTGATTGCAAGCCTGCTATATCACTGCCAACAATGTTCTGTCCAACCATGAACTATTGCTTTTCTTTATTTAGATTTGAACCCTTTCCATCTTGAGAATTCTGGTTGATAGACAGCAATACTTAAAACATAGCAAAAGAAACTCAAACAATGTAGTAAGTTTTTAGGTCATGCTAGTTGTGCCTTATGACCAACTGATACAGTCCAATGGCAATATAGATGGTATTATATTGAGAGCACACTAATATACAAGCATGGATAACTTCATTAACTTTAACATAAGCCAATATAAACAAAATATTAAGTAACTGTATATTAAAGTGTTTGGACTTTCATATTTTGCTGCTATATTAACAGTCACCCAGGGAGCACTAGTTAATTAAATAACCCAACACTTAACTAAGAAAGAAAACTTTACATCTTTAACAAAGACAAAAGGGCATCTAAAGGGGAACTAATCAACTTATATTAACCGTGGTTGACTAAACTAAAAATAAACAAACACTTAACAGTAAAATATGCTTTTGTTCTATTGAACAGTTATACTTTTGTGATTTATTCCAAAATATTCTGTAACTATGCAAGTTTTTTCATTTTTAATAAACTAAAACAATAATATAATCTTGGACATTAATATTATAGTGAGACTTTTAAAAAAAGAAAAACAGAATCTGGGAAATATACTTGTATCAGTTAGATCAGGGGTATCAAACTGCCGGCCCATGGGCTGGATGCGTTATGCCAAAACCGCACCCACCCCAATGCTGGCAATGAAGAAAAAGTAACGATACGTCATAACACATCACGTGACCTTGCGAGTTTGACACCCCTGAGTTAGATAAACTGCAGTTAACCTAGGGCAAGCATTAAATAATTATGTTAAAACAAGAATATACAACATTAACAAAGGTGTTTAAAAGTTGTCACCCAATTTTTAATGTGTCAGAAAGGAAAACTAATTACACAAAACATCTTATTAGCTACATATTATTTTTTTTATTTAAATGCAATCCCTATCAATTAAATTATTGGCTAGAAAAAGGTGTGCATCCTGATCTTAAAATATGCACAGAGTAGTTAATCAAGAAGCCTAGGAACAACCTATGTCTCAGAGAATTAACATTTGCAGGCTGCTCCTTACAAGCTTTCATGAAAATTATTTCTCACCAGCCTTTACAACTTCTCTCTTAGCTACAAGTTCAATCCGAGGTTCCACAATATTGTTGCTATGAAGCTAGTCAGTATTAGATCAGGACATCATCCATGATCTCAGTTCCCTCTTCACAGTGTGCAAGAACTAATTCATATAAAAATGTGTTTTACTCTGTAGGTAGTTAATTGGTATATTAGAGTGCAAATGTGCATTGTAAGAATCATGGAGCTACTGCTATAAACATTAGTTCCTCTGGCAATCACAACCAATTTAATCAGCTCTGTTATAGGACGTCAATGCAGTGTGATGCTTGCAAAAAAACATGGCAATATCAATAATTATGTGGACAGAGAACATAACATGTAGTACCATATGAAAATAATCTGATATCTCAGTGATTCAAATAAAACTACCGGTATACTTAACATCAACTTGTCCTTAGAATGCAATACTTGTAACAAGTCATTTGCTTTATGCGTCTAATGTACTTTTTATATATAGTTAATATGCATTTTATATTTAGTGATGTTTTTGAAAAAGATAAATATTTCTGTTCTAATTAACTGCTTTAAATTTATTTTTACATTTTATAGGAGGATGTTGTGGCTCAAAAATTTATTTGTAGGCTGTATGAACTCAAGTCAGACAAACCGGCAGTACCCTTTAGAGTGTTTATGAAACTACTCACTTGTGACTTCAATTTTTTTAGTTTGAATTAGATTTGTATATTCTCTTTGTTACTCTGCTTATTTCATTGCTAAGAACAAAGTCTAAAGCCAGTTTTATGCATTATATCAACCACTAGTTGCACTGCTTCATATATGAACAACTATGAAATTTATCTAGCAACTGCCAACATTTAAAGAAAAAGTACACTGTGAAATATTAAGTAATTAAATTATTAAACTTGTTTACAGGGCCAGTTTCAACTAACAAGGCCATTCTTGAATTAGCTTCAACAATACTATGCTGCAATCTTGTGATAAAATCCAACTCTGCACCCAAAACATGCATATCCACAAAAGGCAGCCAAATTTCATACTTTGTCACAATTTGCAATGACTTCATTTATTATTTTTATGTTGGACAGTTTTTTATATATTTCCAGTGTTAAGTGTAATGCCCTTCAGCATGCAGTTATGAAATAGCTCAGTAGTAGTAGAATTAGAAAAAGTACCATAGTTCTTCATGATTATCAGGTATTAGATTTGTTTCCAAAATACCCCATAAAGCATTTCAAAGCACCTCTTGAGGATAGTAAGGAGTATGGTTTTTCTTATCTTATCTTTCTTCTTTCACAAAAGATGTATAATAGACAAGTAAGTGTGGGCAGATCTTTTGAAAGAGGTACTTCTCAACATTTATGAACACAAACAAAACTTTGTTTATTGTTAAAACAAATGCATTTTGGTTTTAGCTCCTTTATAAACTGCTTCTGCCATGCCTGCATACCTCTGCATGTATAATCATTTCACTTTGCATTTTTCCTCAGTGGAGACAATAACAAACAGTTTATGAAATACTTTGAAGGAATCAATGACCAGTCATTGCAGGGTGCAAATATGGCTGACTGCCTTCGCAGTGTTTATTGCCTTTTATACAGGTATTCCAAATAGCATAAAGTAAGATGGCATCAGCATAGCAACAGCAGTTCTATTGGTGAAACCCCTTGCCAATCCTTAAGAATATACCAGCTAGGAGGCCCCAGCCAGGGAGCAGTTTGCTGCAACATCCTGTTGATGTAACCTAGCTGATATCATGTGAACCAGGTGATATCATGTACCAGCCTGGGGTATTTCCCTACATTGTCATGGTGATGTGAATGGATGCGATCATGCAGAGACATAGCCACTAGAGACATAGCCAGCGCTACCTATTCTGCTTTATTAAGTAAGGCTGTCTCAGAGCACAAGTGCCCACGTCGAGAACGGTTCGAGTGAACTTGTTTGGAAAGCAAAACAGGAATCAGCCGGCTGAGGCAACACTGCACCTCACTAATATTAGCAGGAATATAATTAAAAGTTTCTTGACCACACGTAAAAAACCATCCTTGCTGTAGCCAAACATATCCTTCAGCAGGTCAGCGGTTCAAATCTCACCGGCTCAAGGTTGACTCAGCCTTCCATCCTTCCGAGGTAGGTAAAATGAGGACCCAGATTGTTGGGGGCAATGTAAATATATATACATTGCTTACTGGTGTACACCGTTAGAGAGTGCTTGCACTTAAAGCGGTATATAAGTCTCATAAATAAATAAATAAATAAAAGCTGTGCAGTTTAAAACAGGTGAGCTAATGCGACGACAGTGAGGTTTTTTACTTGAAGAAGTACAATTAACTATTTTTGCACGTTATATTTGCAGGGATTGTTACCACTGGGTGTGCAAAGCAATAGCGTCAGGGGTAGATAATAGGCAGTGACCCCCCCATCTAGATATAGCCTTATAGTTAAAGTTCCCATTTAATAAAATTCCGCTTAAGCCAGTGAAGTTTTGAATTACTGCAGAAGGGGTGCAAACAGGGACTAAACATGTAGAAAGCAAATTTTCCATGTCATATGCTTCAGATAAGCAAAAGACATCATATTGTATGATGTTAGCCAGCTGCAACCATAGAATTTGTTTCATTTGTTGCTCGAACAATTGTTTGGGTGGGATGACAGCTGCTGTTGTCAAAGGACAAATGTTAACGATCAGACACAAACAAATGATGGCTAAGGAATTTGCAGTTAAAACCGCAAAAATGGCAACGCACAGGTTCTCAGGGGTTTGCTCTACTTGCTGCTGCTGCAGCACTGCCTGTGCTTTGGCGGTCAAGTTCTTCACATCTCCCTGCGTCACTGGCTGACTGGCATGCCAGGATCGGATTGGTCACTATGCCATCTGTGGAGTCACCCTTGCCATTTCTGGGACCGGGTCCAGGGACTGGTGCCACAACATCCCTGGCTGGGCGAACGTAGTGTGCTGGAATCCACAAAGGTCCTGTAGGAGCAAGCACAGCAGCATAGCCTCGCCCCCAAATGATCAGAGGGACCGGTCCCAACCATGCTTTGTCTGGTAAAGCCCGATAATATATTAGAGGTGGAGGCAAGCTTGTTTTCTGTTGAAAGTGTCTCTGATAAATGGTGGAATTTTGAATGGAAACATTCAATTGGTTTAATGTAAATAATACTTTTTTTAACCTGTTGTGTTACCCATGACAAATTGGGTACCCTAGATCCGTCCTTTTTTATTTGTTTATGAAAGCAGTCCTTAAAGGACTGATTAGCATGTTCCACGATGGCTTTACCTGTGGAATTATAGGGAAGACCATGAGTAAAAACAATATTCCAGGTTGTACAAAATTGCAAAAAGGCACTGAAGAATAGGCTGGCCCATTATCAGTTTTTAAGGAAAGGGCTTACCCAAGGCAGTAATGGCCGAAAAAAGATGAAAAATAACATGTGCAGCTGTTTCTCCTCATTGAGGCTTGGCCCAAATTGCTCCTGAATAGGTATCAATAGATAAATGAATATATTTCCAGGGACAGCCATCTTACTTTATGCTATTTGGAATACCTGTATAAAAGGCAATAAACCCCAAAGACAAAATAGAGTTAGAAAATCAAGGAGTATATGAAATCCCATGCACCACCTGTCCCACCACATATATCGGATAAACCAACAAAAGAATAAGTGCATGCATTGAAGGGGTGCAAATATGGCTGACTGCCTTGCAGTGTTTATTGCCTTTTATACAGGTATTCCAAATAGCATAAAGTAAGATGGCATCAGCATAACAACAGCAGTTCTATTGGTAAAACCCTTTGCCAATCCTTAAGAATATACCAGCTAGGAGACCCCAGCCAGGGAGAGTTTGCTGCAACATCCTGTTGATAAAGAAATATTTACTATTTGAATTGTCACTTCTGAAAACTATGGCTGAATCAGAAATATCCATATTGTAAATTTATCTAAAAAATGAAAAGATTGGAGCTTTTTAATGTGAAGTGAGAAATTTTAGTGATATGTCTACAAGTCTGGAACATATATACATGCATAAAATAAAATACATTAAAAATCCCATTTCACTCCTATGGGTGGTCTGTGATCTTCTGAATCTTAGGTCCTCTACCAGTGGCCTGGGAGCTTGAAGATTTTCTGCAGTATCTTATTTGTTCTAGCATTGCGCTCTTCTGGACAGACAGCTCTGATATTGGGATCTGTTGGAACCACTCTCCCAGCTTAGAGCCCTGAGTGCTCCTATCACCATTGGGACCACTTTGACCTTTACTTTCCACATCCTCTCTAGTTCATTCTTCATCCCTTGTTACTTCTCCAACTTCTCATAGTCCTTCCTGATATTGTTGTCAATTGGCACCACTACATCTATCACCACTGCTGTCTTCTGGTCCTTGCCTACTACCACAATGTCTGATTAATTGGTTAGTACCTGCCTGGATCTGGAAATCCCACAGTATCTTAGCCTTGTTATTCTCCACAACCTTCTTTGTAATCTCCCATCTGGCCGTGGGACGTCTAGCCCATACACTGTGCAGATGTTCCTGCATACAATGCCATTTACTTACACTATTTAGTTGTTTAGTGTATGCTGTTCTTGCCTATATTTTAGACCAGGGGTGTCAAACTGCTGACCTGCGGGCCGCTTACATCATGGGGAAACTGCACCCTCCCCAGCTCTGGCAATACAAAAAAAGTTATGATACATCGCGACACGTCAAATGAAGGGCGAGTTTGATACCTGTGTCTTACACCCTGCCTCTATGGAGGCCTCTTTGAGTAGTCTGCATTTTGGGCCCTTTCTATTGTGGTAGATTCCTACTTCTATACATCTGTTCTTTGCTACCACGATCAGTGCCTTAGTGTTGTCTTTTAGCCTCGACCTTTCCAGCAACTGCTACGATTTCCCAATATTAGTCACCTAAGCTATATGTCAATGTGCATCCTTGCAGGCTCTTGTCTTGCCATGGCATTTCCTCTGCTACTGCATCACGCATTCTTTGAGCATCTCATCTTTGGGCGTCGTCTTACTGATACACTCCTGGCTGCTCTTAGTTTTCTCCAGGAAATTGGCTTTGACCAGGCCCTATCTGGCCTCTTTCCAGTTGGTGTTCAGTCTTTGGATGTTGTATTTGAAATGGAGCCTCTGTATATTATGAGGAGCTTTTGGATCTTCACATCAGCAGTTCTCATATCCTGCTTTGGCCAATTCACTATAAAGATAGGTATCTGATGACTGGCCGAGCATATATATTGATGGCATGCATCTTGCTCCTCTCATTGAGCTGGGTCATTAAGACCTGTCTTATCTTTTGGTGGTACTTGGATGTTACTGTCTTCCTGGCCTTCTCTTTGTGATTCCTTAGTGTTTGTGAGATACCAAGGTAATAATAATAATAATAATAATAATAATAATAATAATAATAATAGTAAAGTTGGAAGGGACCTTGGAGGTCATCTAGTCCAACCCCCTGCTCGGGCAGGAAAACCTACACCATTTCGGACAAATGGCTGTCCAGTCTCTTCTTAAAAACTTCCAGTGTTGGAGCATTTACTGCTTCTGGAGGCAAGCTGTTCCACTGATTAATTGTTCTCACTGTCAGGAAGTTTCTCCTTAGTTCTAGGTTGCTTCTCTCCTTGATGAGTTTCCACCCGTTGCTTCTTGTCCTGCCTTCAGGTGCTTTGGAAAATAGCTTAATTCCCTCTTCTTTATGGCAGCCCCTGAGATATTGGAATACTGCTATCATGTCCCCCCTTGTCCTTCTCTTCGTTAAACTAGACATACCCAATTCTCGCAACCGTTCCTTATATGTTTTAGCCTCCAGTCCCCTAATCATCTTTGTTGCTCTTCTCTGTACTCTTTCTAGAGTCTCAACATCTTTTTTACATCGTGGTGACCAAAACTGGATGCAGTATTCCAAGTGTGGCCTTACCAAGGCATTGAAGAGTGGTATTAATACTTCACGTGATCTTGATTCTATCCCTCTGTTAATGCAGCCTAGCACTGTGTTGGCCTTTTTGGCAGCTGCAGCACACTGCTGGCTCATATTTAGGTGATTGTCTACTAGGACTCCGAGGTCCCTCTCACAGTTACTACTATTGAGCATGGTGCCACCTATGCTGTACTTGTGCATTTGGTTTTTCTTGCCTAAATGTAGAACCTTGCTTTTTTCAGGTACTTGCAACTGACTTGTATGTCCATTATGTGGCCTGCTGGTAGTTCTACCCCATCAGTCTTAACTACTATTCCTCTCTTAACTACTATCTGAAAACACTTCTCCGGTCTAAATAACATCCTAATGTTCTCTGTAGATTCATGGCAGGTGAATGGATAAAGTCAATGTCTCGTTCACTCTTAGCATGCAACCTGAAGTCACCCATGTAGATGAGGTGGCTGATGGCAGTTCTATTTGAATTTGAATTCATATCCAGATTATCTGCCTGAAGGGAGAGCAGTGGGGACAGTGCATCATCTTGATACATGCTGCACTTGATAGCCATTTGTGTGAGCTGTCTTGATTTGTCTTCCACAGTCCTACTGAGTTCTTGAGGAAGGTCGTTTGTCCAGGTGACTTTGTAGAGAGTCAGGCATTCACAGCTCCACATATGTGGATATAGACTTTCCTGTATATAATCCAGACTATTCTCAAACTGGCCTGCTTAGATCTTAATTCTTGTGTGACTGCTCTATGAGCAACTGGTGTTTTGAGCCTTTGGTGTTGTTACCAATGCACTTCTGAACTATGTTCAAGTAATTCTGTTAATTTCTTTAGTCAGTAGATATGGATCTCATCTCATCTTCATGTTCTTAACCATCTGTTGGATGTCTGCTACTTTGATGGTGACTAGTTCCTGTTCTGGGAGATTGCTATGGTCTTTGGTCCTGCAGACACGTTGCACTGGTGTTATGTGTCTCCTCTTTCTCCTAGTACTGTTCAATTTCTGTTGCTGGTAACTCTGGTGTTACTGTGTTCTTGCATTACAATTGAGAGTACAGCTTGGATGGTTTTTTGGGCTTAAGCTCTTGGCCTCTGCTTCTCTAGTGTATCTCCTTAGCTTGGTAGTCAGTGCTGTGAGCCTTTATTTAGCAGTCTCCAGGGCTTCAGATGAAGTCAGGCCCTTGTATTTTTCAATAGCTAAATCTAATCCTTAATCTTCACATCCATCTGTAATTCCACCAGCTGACTAACTCTCTCCGAGTTGCCTTGATCTTAGCCACTAACTGCATTTTCCAATGTCAGGTGTTGGTTAAATATCTAATTGTTCTTCTGGGTGTTCTTGAGTATGGGATGTAATGTTGCTCTATATCAAGCTGTGAGTGCAGCTTCCTCTTTATTATGTTGAAGCATAGAGTTACTAGCTGTTTCTCAGTTAGTGTGGATTCAGGTCATTTCTCTCTCCACAATTCCCTTATACATTTCACATATCCCCTCACATTAGGTCTACTGTTGCAATAGCATTACATAAATTCCAGGCTCTCTTGTTTATCCATGTATGGTTTATTCCAATAGCCCATTTGCCATCAGATTGTTCTGATTCATGAACATCTGATCTGGACCTTCTTAATACAAGTGATGACCAAGTCAACATATATTCATAGTTTATGTAACTCTCATATTTGAAGTAGGCAGGTGAAGCATTAGAGGGTCTTTGCTCAAGGACCCCACTGGTAAGATAGCTACCAACTAAGATATTAGCCCAGTTCCCATGACAAAAGCAGCACTCTAATAACTACACTATTCAGCTGCTAGCATACCCCTCTCTCCCTCCCTCTCTTTCTCTCCCTCCCTCTCTCTCTAGGTTGCAGCCCAATCACTAACGTCTTAGACATAATGAACCACAACCACAAAAATCTTTCTGTTCTCTATTCCAAATACTAATTTCTGTTCATATTTACAATCTACTATTTCCTGAGAAGTCACTTTCCTTCTCAGTTAGGAATCTTATAACAGAGTATAGTATCTCAAATAACATATTAACCATACAAACATATAGGAAGAATTTTGCATTGCGTTAAGGTGGAACTTTTTTCTGGTGAAAAAAAGATTGAAAAAGTGACATCAGGGAAACAGGTAGTTCAAGAATTTGGCATGTGTCCTAGCTTAAGATTTACAGATATAAATAAAGAGAATTTAAGATTCCTGCAACTATTGCTTTCTCACCCCCCACTTAAATCCAGTGTGTTATTAGTCTTTACAAGATTGCTTGGGATTTTTTGAGAAGGCAAGATATTAAATCCAGGGCAAATAATGCTGAATAAGATGATAATCTGTCTATCTTTCTGTATATGTGCCATAAAAAGATTGTTTTGTAGATAAATTAATAAAGCATGGTTTTATAAACCATACTAAATACCTTGTAATTCCTTGCTTTGTAAAGATTTGTAGCTACTATCTTCTAGTTGTCTTCCACCAAATGCAGTAATTTTTCTTGTGCTCTGTAACCACATCCAGGCCTGGCCCTACCAAAACCACTTTATAAAATGATGTAAGTATTCTTATAAATAGATAAGTTCAAGCTATGATTAAAACTAAAATTCAAAAATTCAATGCAATCATTATTTTAGAAGCACAGTATTTAACCACGTATGCTTTGAAAAAGTAAATTTGTGCTTTACTGACTACAGTATCATGAATGATTGTTAATTGTAGCCTTAAAAATAGCTGATTAGGAAATACATAGACAGTGGGAGAGACAGGAGAAAGGAAGATATAATTCTGAAATGTCAACTACATATACTTGAATGATACAAATTGCCTTTATAGTTAGTTTGCTAGCCTGCCACATAAAAAGGGAAAAAAAACAATACTGATTTATGAAATGCAAACATACATTCTGATTTCCAAATGAACAACATATAGAAATTCAGTGTCAATTTGAATGCACTGAACACCAGAAAAATGCCCTCAACTAAGGCTTCAAACTTGTAAAGCACATTTCCACTCAACCCAACTAGATTGCCTGTCACATCTGACATGGCTCGTCAAAAGTTATCCTTCACTGCTCATGGGCAACATGGAGGGTCAAAAGACCAAATACAATGGTCCAACCCATCCCAATTTTTTTTTCCTTTGGAGCAGCAGATATTGAACTTTAAAATGACAAGACATAGCAGGTTGAAAAGGGTGCCAAAAACAGAAGCTGTCCAAAGCTGTTGATCTGAAGGAGAAAAACTAGGCTATATGTGCATGTCAGGGCAGCAGATCACATACTGACAGTCATGCCAGGAAGAAAGGGAGGAGGGAACCATAAAATGGAAAGATTGTCGAAGAAGCATTCCCCCTCCCCTTTTAGGGCTTATGTCTCCTATTGCAAAGTAGTACAAGTTAAAAAGGAGAAACTACCTTATAGCCTAAGCTGTTTTTTTCAAACCAAAACTCCTTGTTTCTTCACATAATTCACACTGAAGTATTTACAAACACTGTAACATTTGTCACAGTTATTAGTCGCCAATTATAGTGATTTTAAAAATGAAGTAGGATTACTTATGACTGAACAAAACTATTTAGCCGGCAGGAAAAAAAATCTACTCTTCCCTCCTCTATGTCAAATAACTTCTTCCCCTGAAAAAGCCAAATACCATAATCTGTTTCACTGTATGTTTTGCGGTTGGCTGCATCCTATCCGAACTGAATCTGATCTATGATACATACTGCTACATTATAAAATAATTTTTCTTCACTGCTATTACAAAGATAGAAAATTGTCAACTTCTGATTAAGATCAATACGTACAAAGTATATTATTACAACTGATTTTCCCACCAGCGCAGGCTCTTAAGCTGCATCAAACCTGACCAAAATTTGTGACAAAGCCACATCAAGAAAGAAGGAAAAAATAGCTAATATTGAAGGCCTGTCAGGTGCCACGAACTTTACCATATACAGAGAAGCTAAAAAGCTAGACTACTCTCACAAGGAGAGTATGGGGCTGTTGAGAATTTTCCCCTGCATATGAAGAATAATGCCAGCCTTCCCAGGTACACAAGACCAGACAGGAAACACATCCAGATGAGCTAATTCTACTTTATTCTAAGATTACATTAACAGAATTTGCAAGTGTGCAAATGTGAATCTCCTGCCATCTTCTTTGTAGCTTAAGAAGCTAGGGAGAATCACTTCTGAGCTTCTTTCTTTGCCCACTATGCAGCTGAGGGCTATGCCCTCTTTTACCTGACTGTTCCCAAAGTAGGATCGCTTCACCCCACCTCTCAAGCTCCTTCTCTCATACTGTTACAAATAATGGAAAAGGGAGGGGGAGATTAGGTACCTTTACTCCCACCTCCCCTCTTAATGTGTATTTGAATTAAAAGTTTAAGGAGAAATAGTTTAAAATATAAAATTTTAAGTTATATGCCATTAGTTTATAACAACAACAACATTAATAATAATAAAGTTGGAAGGGACCTTGGAGGCCATCTAATCCAACCCCTGCTCAGGCAGGAAACCCTATACCATTTCAGACCAGTCTTTTCTTAAAAACTTCCAGTGTTGGAGCATTCACAATTCTGGAGGCAAGTTGTTCCACTGATTAATTGTTCTGATTGTCAGGAAATTTCTCCTTAGTTCCAAGTTGCTTCTCTCTTTGATTAGTTTCCATCCATTGCTTCTTGTCCTGCTTTCAGGTGCTTTGGAGAATAGCTTGACTTTCAACTTGGTTATTAATAACTGCATGGATCAAAAACTGCTTTTTTGATCCATTTTATCCATCATTTTCTGCTTCTCTCAATTTTGCCAAGCCTGGACAATGTTTTTTAATTCATCAGTCATACACTTAACCCTTCCAAGTATGTGAGTTTATTAATCTGTGCTGTGTGTCTGTAATCTGTGCTCTTCAGGCAGAAATTATGTGTCCAGTTCAGCCCTTCTACTCTACTGAGCCTCCACGCTATCAGCCCCTTCTACTACAAAGATCCTGCAGGAGAAGGGCAGTGTGGACAACCGTGGGATCTGGCAGGGTGAGAGCTATGAACCATAAACACAAAGCTTTCGCTGTGTCCCTGCACAACAGATACAATGCCCTTGCTGACCTTAATAGGTAAATTAAGGACACAGGTAAAGGTATTTGTGATGATAACTCAAATAAGCAGGGGATCATGGACCGAGATGAAGAACTTGTTTCCGACAGGGAGAAGTGCAAATCAGGTATTACACATCACTCATGCAAGAACAGAAAGGCATCCAAAAAGAGAAGCCACCTTCTGGTTGGTGATTCAATTATAAGGGATATAAATTTAGGAAAGGACACAGAGGTTTCAAAAGAGGTCAGATGTCTCCCAGGTGCTACTGCCAGTAGGGATAAGAAGTGTATTTCTAAAATAATTAAGAATACCAGCAAGGACTGTGATGTGGAGGCTTGGCACTAACGATCTGTCCCAAAAAGATGTATTCTCTGTGCAGAACGATTTCCAGAGCTTGGGGAAGGCACTTAGCAAAATAGGCTGTAGGCTAACTTTTTCAGAGGTGTTACCAAGTGTATAAAGAGCAAAATGGAAAAAGCCAGCGTATAGCACAATTCAATATGGAGCTAAAGGAGTGGTATAAAGGGGAAGGCTTTGGATATATTAGTCATGATGTCAGTAGTTGGTCCCATGAAAAAATGTACAAAAGAGATGGTTTGCATTCATCAAAGAAAGGGAATGAATTACTCGGCTATAAAATCACAGATTTTCTGGAGGAATATTAAACTAAACAACGGGGACAGTGAGTTAATCGATACAGAGCATCCCTGTGCTCGGCAATCTAAAAACAATAGGGCTATCAGTGCATGTAACATAGATGTCAAGCCCCCAAGGGCTTGGCATACACATGGGGATGAGGGCGCACCGTGGGCACACCCCCAAGACGCGTAGACGCAGAGAGAACAGCAGCCCCAACCAAGGACTACGCCAGGCATGGACCCAGGGCTGCGCGTCTTCCCGACTTGCTGCCCGGTGCTGCCATGCTAGTCTGGACGGCTGTAAGCCTGCTTCCGGATACCGCCCCCTCTGACCACCACCCGCTGCCAGAGCGCGCCTACCAGCTGCCACAGGGGCGCGCCGACTTCCACCATGCCGAATTCCAGCTGACGCTGGCATGTTGGGGAAATGCCGGCGCACGAACACAGCAGCCTAGCAAAACAGCGTGTGACGAAGGAGAACGGAGCAGGCAAGACCAAAGGACCCTACCGGCGTGCTCAGGATGGACTGGGGGTGGGGGATACTTACTGGACGGGGGGAATCCAAGCTGGGGAAAGGCGGATGACGGAAATAACACACAAGGACCGGGCAACCAAGCAGGGAAATGCGGAGGCGGGAGAGCGTCGGGGAAAGGAGGGACACAGGAGAAGTGTGGGACATTTATTGAAGTTAGGCGGATGTCGGTTTGGGGCCAGGGGCGGGGACACAGGGTGTGGCACACAGTTATAGAGCACCGGAGAACTACCGCTCCCAGTGCTGACTTCATTTCATCCTCGGAAATAAAATAGTCGATGAGTTCGTTGTATACCGGCGTTCCAGTGCATTCTTTTCTCTCGTGGACGACGGCGGATACTCCTGACAATAGATATGTATGTGGACAAAAATACCAACCATGCTGTCAAGCAAAATCAAGCTTTTAATAATGAGTGCCACACAAAGTGCACTAACCAAATAGGTGGTAAGACAATAGGGGAACTCAGGCACCACTCAAGTTACGTAGAAAGTAAACACAGGGTCAGTCATAAAGGACTCAAATGTCTATACACCAATGTACAGAGTATGAACAGCAAACAAGGTGAACTAGAAATTCAGGTCAATGAGGGCAGATACGATATTGTTGCCATTACAAAAACATGGTGGGATGAAACCCACAAATGGAACACACAGCTAGAGGGATTTAAATTATTTAAAAGAAACAGATAAAATAAAAGAGGAGGTGGAGTTGCTCTCTATATAAGAAATAAGTACATCTCCACAGAAATAGAGCACAACAATGACAAAAACTGTCTTGAATGCATTTGGGTCAATATAAAAGGGAGAAAAAATGACATTGCCATAGGTGTATACTATAGGCTACCCAACCAAACAGAGGAAATAGATGAACTTTTTGCTAGTCAGCTAACTAAGGTATGTAGGAAGCACATCACCATAGTAATGGGGGACTTTAATTTACCCTGACATCAACTGGAAGACAAACTCTGCACCAAGTGGAAGATCAAACAGATTCCTGACAAACCTAGCAGACAACTTTGTCTCCCAAAAAAGTAGAGAAGGGAACTAGGGGATTAGCCATTTTGGATCTAATTCTCACTAACAGAGATGAAATGATAGAAGGTGTTGAAGCCACAGGAACCTTGGGAGGTAGTGATCATGCAACATTGGAATTCAACATTATGGAAGCACAAAGCAATAGAACATAGTCAAACTAGAGTCTTGGACTTCAAGAGAGCTAATTTCAATAAACTTAGAGAGGACTTGGGAAGGATTCCATGATGAGAATCTTTCAGGGAAAAACAACGCAAGAAGCTTGGAAAATTTTGAAAAACAAGATAATAAAAGCCTAGTCTAGCTCAATACCAACAAAGAGGAAAAATAACAGTTCTCAAAAGAAACCAGTATGGCTACATAAAGAACTCTCTAACAAATTGAAAGATAAAAAGGACAAGTATAGAAAGTGGAAAGAGGGGCACATAACTACATCAGAATATCAACAAATAGCCCGAGTCTGAAAAGGTGAAGTGAGGAAAGCCAAGGCTCAAAATGAACTAAGGCTTGCAACCAAAGTCAAAAATAACAAAAAAAAAAACTTCTTTCAACATGTAAAAAACAAGAAAAAAGTGAAGGAAACGATTGGTCCATTAGTGGGTGAAAGTGGTAAGAAGGTGACTAGCAATAGGGAGAAAGCAGAACTATTTAACTCATTTTTTTGCATCTGTCTTTACACAAAGGGAAAAAACAGATCAACCTATCAAAAATAGTGCCATAAAAACAATATAGAAAAACAAGTTAAGATAGGCAAGAAAATGATAAGTGAGCACCTGTCCAGCCTAGACGAGTTCAAATCTCCAGGACCAGATGGATTACATCCCAAGATTCTCAAGGAACTGGCAGATGTGATCTCAGAACCACTGAACTATATTTTTCAAAGATCTTGGAGCACTGGGGAACTACCAGAGGACTGGAAAAGAGCTGATGTAGTTCCAATCTTCAAAAAAGGGGAAAAAATGGATCCAGGAAATTACAGACCTATCAGCCTGACCTCAATACCTGGGAAGATCCTGGAAAAGATAATCAAACAACAAATCAGCAAACACCTAGAGGCAAACAAAGTCATTACTAAAAGCCAACATGGGTTTGTCAAGAACAGATCATGCCAGACAAATCTTATTGCATGACAAAATTAGTGGATCAGAGAATGCTATGGATATAATTTACTGGGACTTCAGTAAGGCATTTGATAAAGTAGATCACAACCTACTACTCAATAAGATACAAAAATGTGGGTTAGACAGCATCACCACCAGATGGATTCGTAACTTGCTGACCAGCCGTACTCAGCGTGTGGTCCTCAATGGAACTGCATCTACATGGAGGGAAGTCTGTAGTGGGGTGCCCCAGGGCTCTGTTCTAGGCCCAGTGCTCTTCAACATCTTCATCAATGATTTGGACAAGAGGATAGATGGGGAACTCATCAAATTTGCGGATGACACTAAGCTGGCAGGAATAGCCAACACTCCAGAAGACAGACTTAAGATACAGGAGGACCTGGACAAACTTGAACACTGGGCGCTATCTAAAAAAATGAAATTCAATGGTGAAAAAAGTAACATTCTACATTTAGGCAAGAAAAACCAAATGTACAGGTAAAGTATAGGGGGTACCTTGCTCAATAGTAGTAACTGTGAGAGGGATCTCGGAGTCCTAGTAGACAATCACTTAAATATGAGCCAGCAATGTGCTGCAGCTGCTAAAAAAGCCAAAACAGTGGTGGGCTGCATTAACAGAGGGATAGAATTAAGATCACGCAAAGTAATAATACTACTTTACAATGCCTTGGTAAGGCCAAACTTTTGGTCACCACGATGTAAAAAAGATGCTGAGACTCTGGAACAGTGGTTCTCAACCTTTTTAATGCTGCGACCCCCAACCGGTCATAAGTCGAGGACTACCCAACCAGTCGTAAGTCGAGGACTTTTCCTGCCCGGGAACGCCGTGGATGCGTGATGCTGCCCCCTGCACCGGCCGAGGTGTAACTGGCAAGCGGCAGAGACGGAGCAGGCTGACCATCGGCTGGGCCACCAGCTGGCCCAGCCCAAGGGAGGTAAGGCACCCGCCGGGCCCCATGCGCGCCAGCAACCTTTCCTGCACCCGCCGGCCTCCCACCCCTGGCCCTCTTTTACTTACATTTTTAGTAGTTGCTCAGCAGGGAGGGGTGGAAACTTCCAGACAGCTCACCTTCGCTGCAGACAACTTGCAGCACCGTTTGCAGAATGGGACTTTTGGCGGGCTCAGCAGGACAGAGACAGCCTGGACAATTCCTATTGGCTTTTGAAAGCCAATAGAATTAGACTCTATTCAAGAGAGTCTATTCTATTGGCTTTCAAAGGCCAATAGAATAAAAGGGAGTAGCACAGCTAAGGGGAAAAAAATGGCGGACTGCATTGTTTGGTGACCGTGAAATGGTCGTTCGACCCCAAATGGGGTCGCGATCCACAGGTTGAGAACCGCTGCTCTAGAAAGACTACAGAGAAGAGCAACAAAGATGATTAGGGGACTGGACGCTAAAACATATAAGGAACGGTTGCTGGAATTGGATATGTCTAGTTTAACGAAGAGAAGGACAAGGAGGGACATGATAGCAGTGTTCCAATATCTCAGGGGCTGCCACAAAGAAGAGGGAGTCAAGCTATTTTCCAAAGCGCCTGAAGGCAGAACGAGAAGCAATGGATGGAAACTGATCAAGGAGAGAAGCAACTTAGAACTAAGGAGAAACTTCCTGACAGTGAGAACAATTAACCAATGGAACAACCTACCTCCAGAAGCGGTGAATGCTCCAACACTGTAAGTTTTTAAGAAGAGAACTGGACAGCCATTTTGTCTGAAATGGTGTAGGGTTCCTGCCTGAGCAGGGGTTGGACTCGATGACTTCCAAGGTCCCTTCCAACTTATATTTATTATTATTATTATTATTATTATTATTATTATTATTATTATTATTATTATTATGGATCATCGCCCAGTCAGCCAGATGTTCAGACTGGATTTGGCATTTTGTCTACCTATCGAGTCCTTACCCAGGACCTGGGATAGGACAGATGTGGATGTTTGATGGTATTACAGGTATCGTCGCAGGATGGAAGCAGTTCCTAATAAGGCCGCCTTTTGCAATTGACTAATAGCGAATTTGTCAATGCCAATGGTGTTCAAGTGGTGCTCCAGTTGTTTTGGGATTGCACCCAAGGAGCCTATTACTATTGGTACTACCCTTGCTTGCTTTTGCCACAGTCTTTCTATTTCTATTTGTAGGTCTTTGTATTTTGTTATCTTCTCCAGTTCTTTCTCTTCTATTCTGCTATCTCCAGGCACTGCCACGTCCACTATCCAGACTTTTTTGTCTTTCTTATCGACAATTGTATCCAGACTTTTTTGTCTTTCTTATCGACTGGGGTGTTATGTTGCAGGTGCTTGTCTGTTTGAATTCTGAAGTCCCAGAGCAGTTTAATTTTATCATTTTCTATGACTTTCTCTATTTTATGATCCCACCAGTTTTTGCTTACAGGCAAATGATATTTTTTGCAGATCTTCCAATGCACCATTGTTGCTACTTTGTCATGCCGCTGCTTGTAATCAGTTTGTGCAATCTTCTTGCAACAGCTTACCAGGTGGTCCACTGTTTCTTCAGCTTCTTTGCATAGGCGGCACTTACTGTCTGTTGCTGTCTTCTCAATTTTGACTTTATATGCATTTGTCCTTAAGGCTTGGTCTTGTGCAGCCAGAATTAGTCCCTCGGTCTCTTTCTTCAATTTTCCTGCTCTTAGCCATTGCCAGGTCTTGTTATTATCTGCTTTCCCAGCTATTTTTTTAATGTATTGGCCATGTAGTGCTTTGTCTTCCCATGCCTCTATTCTGTTCTTCATTTGGTCTTTCTTGTAGGCCAGTTTGGTCTCTCCAGTAGTTAGTAAGCCTTCCTGATATACTAATTTCAGTGCATCTTCATCATTGTTCTTCAGATATTCTTCCAAAGCCATTTTTTCTTCTTCAACCATCTGATGTACTTGTAGCATTCCACGCCCACCTATTTGCCTTGGTAGATAAAGTCTGTCAATGTCACTGCGTGGATGAAGGGCATGATTCATTGTCATTATTTTTCTGGTCTTCCTATCCATTGCTTTTAGTTCTGCTTGAGTCCAGTCCACTATTCCAGCTGTACACCTAATGACTGGAATAGCCCAGGTGTTGATTGCCTTTATGGTATTTCCTCCATTGAGTTTGGACTTTAAGTTCTTCTTCACTCTCTTGATGTATTCACCTCTAATCTTTTTCTTGACTTCAGTGTGCTTGATGTTGTCAGCTTGAAGGATACCCAAGTATTTGTAGTACTCTTCCTCATCCAGACTCTTAATGTTATTTTCGTTGGGCATCTTGATTCCTTCAGTTTTCACTATTTTTCCTTGTTTGATAGTAAGTGTGGCACATTTGTCCAAGCCAAACTCCATTACAATATCTTGGCTATATATACGGACAGTGTTGAGCAGCGATTCTATTTCAGATGATGTTTGTCCATACAGCTTCAGATCATCCATGTAAAGGAGATGGGATAGTCTGGCAGATGTTTTTGATGTTTGATAGCCATGTCCTGAGTTATTCAGTATTGTTGACAGAGGAAACAGTGCAATAACAAATAGTAATGGTGACAATGAATCTCCTTGAAATATTCCTCTCTTGATATTAACCTCTCCCAGTCTCTCACCATTGATCTGCAACTGTGTCTTCCATTGTGCCATCGATCTTTGCACAAATTTTCTGAGGTTTCTACTGACTCCTGTTATTTCTAGGCACTTTATTATCCAATCATGTGGCAGAGAGTCAAATGCCTTTTTGTAGTCAATCCATGCCACATTCAGGTTGGTCTTCCTTTTCTTGCTGTTTTCCAAGATCATTTTGTCTATTAGGAGTTGATCTTTTGTTCCTCTGCTATTGGGGCAGTTTTCTTTCTGCTCAGGTAGAAAGAGATTGTTTTCAACTAGATGCTTTTGTACTGCATCAGCTACCACACCAGTTAGTAATTTGAAAGTTGTTGGTAAGCAGGTAATTGGCCTGTAGTTGGCCCTTTTGCTGGATTTTTCATTATTAGGTAGGTTTTCCCAGTTGTTAGCCAGTTTTCAATTTCTCCTCCTTTTAGTATATTGTTGAACTGCTTGACAATGAGTGTGTGTATAACAGTTAGATGTTTCAACCAAAACCCATGTAGTTCATCTTCACCTGATAATGACCAATTTTTGATTTTCCTTGCTCTTTTTTCTACCATTTTTGTTGTTATTACTAATTCTTTCATTTCAACTTCTGTTTTATTTGCATCCACCTCTTTTAACCAAGCCGCATCTTTGTTGTATTTCTTTGGGTTATCCCATATCTGCTTCCAGAACTGCACTGTTTATTCCTTGTCAGGTACTGACTGATTCTTTGCAGTTTCTCCATTGATGGATTGGTAGAAACGTTTCTGATTGGATTGAAATTGGAGGTTCTGCCTATAGTTTGCAATTCGAGCTTCATATCTACTGATTTTCCTGGCTATAGCTGTTATTTGTTGCTTTATTATTTCCAGTGCTTCCTGGATCTTCCTTGTTTCTAAGTGGTATTTCTTGATTAGGTATTCTTTGGTCTTCTTGTTCTTCAGCTTCTTTTCTTTCATCTGTTCTAGCTTGCTTGCATGTGATCTTAACTTGCTGATCTTATTTTCTAGTCTAACCTTCCATTTTTGTGGTGCACTGTTTGTTTGTTTTTCTTCTTTGTTGATTTTGCATCCCAGGTATTCAGTTATAACTGCAGCAGTGCTGTACATTAGTTGGTTTGTTTCTTGCAGTGAATTGGTGCTTATATTTGATATTGCAGTATTTGCATCTTTTAATGCTTGTGCTAGCTGTTTCTTTGGAACAAGCTTCAATGCAGGCAGCCTTATTCTGTTGTTTTTGTGCTGTTCTAGATTCTCAGTTATTCTTTGTTTCAATTCTTTTATTTCTTTAGTTAGAGGGTTTTGTTCTTCCTGAGGAAGAGGTGCCTGGTTTCCAAATGAGAACAGTTGTATATCTCTGCTGTATTCCTTCACTGCCAACTCCCCCTGGTTTGCCTCTACATTCTGAATTACTTCTGGTAAGGCTTTGATTTCTTTACCCTAGATAAACCTTTGCAGTTCGTCCAATTCTGTTTCTGTGAATACTTTATTTCGTATTATAAATCGCCGTTGATCTGCTAGTCTCTGTTCTGTTATGTCTGATTCTGGATGTTGTTCTTTCCAGAACTGGTGCATTCGTTTTAGATATCCTCTTCTTGTTGGACTTGATCTGTAGTAACAGATCATTATTTCTTTGTTTTCAATCACTGTGTATCTGCGACGGGTAGACACCTTTTCTTCCCGTAGTTCTGCAGCTGCTGCCCCTCGTTGCTCAGCCAACAGTCCTGAGTCCTGTAACTCATTTTTCACCTGATATCCAGGAACTCCAATATCTAGCGCGGGCCTTGTTAACCCGGGTGACATCCAAGCCGGTATGGCATTCTGAAATTTACATCTCACCATATTTTTTATGGGAGAGACACTCTTTGTCTGACTCCTCTGATGAGACCTGTGCAGTATGGTTGAACCTCTGGCATAGCTCTCATCTTCCTCAGAGTACACAAGCCCCACAACCACGTCAAGGTAGTGCCTCACTGGGGGATTATTATTAATATTATTGTTATTTTTATTATTATGTATTAATTAATTCAATATCTATGGCTGCTCACTCACAAAATGTTTCATTATAAAAGCAATAATAAAAAATAAAATATGCAGTATATTGGGAACAAAACTGAACACTCATATATTTACAGAGGACTCATATGTTATCTTGGCCCAATGTGTGGATGAAGGTCTTCAAGGAGTTCTAAAATATTGTCATATCAACTTTGAAGAGGGTGCTTTCTTACTGACAGAGTTTCTGCTTTTTTCTTTGATCTGAAAATCTTCCATTCACAGTACTTTTAATAATGGTGTCAGAATCCCTATTTAGAAGGTTTCTAATATTTTTTCTCAATGTCCACCTTCCACAACTGCTGTAAGGAAAATCTTACAGAACTTTTGAAAATCTTAAAGACAAGGAATAGATGGACAGATCTGCTTTCCTATTTTACTAGAATGCTCAAAGGACAAACAAGGTCCCTGGAATGCCAATGCAAAAAAGAATGCAGTAATTTTTTTTATTGGGTTGTCTTATTTGGCTATAATTGTCTCTGAACCTTACAGACAAGTGAAAACTTACAGTGTATGTTGCTGAACTATCACATAGTGGTAAGGTAGTTGGTACACATTACTGTCTAGAAACAGATGGCAACATTTGTCCATTTACTGAAATTTTGAAGAGTTGTACTTTAAGAAAATTAGCATATGTATGTTTCTCATGATCAATATTTTTATATCAGACTGGCTTATAGTAGATTTGATTCTTCAAATCTTTAGGGAAGAAAACTATTCTTCTTTTAGCTAATTTGGGTAGCTAATGTTTAAGCAGGCGATCCTTTCATATATTCTATGAGCAGTGACATTTACCTATTTCTTCTTTCTCAGATGGAACCTAATGTATAACATAGTGTTTCTTGGGTGCTTTGTGTTTGATGGAACTTAAGTGCACTTGAATTAAATTGCAGCTCATGAATGCAGCACCAGCATTAATAATTTGAAATAAAGCAAAGACATTGCATCAAGATTATTAGTCACTATTAACTATGAAGTGCCACAAATCTAAGTGAAATAAAAATAATTTCATAATCTAAAATTGTTCCCTTTTTGCTCCAAAATCTTATTCCCTAAAAGCAGATATGCATGTTTAGACTGCAACTGTAAAAGTACTATTTATGTTTTATATCTAAATATTAGTGTGCATAAAGCTTTATAAAGTTTAGCTCCCTCATTAAGGAAACATGAATCTCCAAGTTAGAGGTCTCCAACCTTTCCGGGCTCAAGGACCAGAGGGAAGGAGAGCAGCTTCAAAATTGGTGGCCATACATGCATGCGTGCGCACAGGGACACACACACTGGCACAGCACAAGCATCCCCTTTTATGCATGTGGCATATGTTGGCGCCATACACATGTGTGAACGGCCACGCACCTCCCACAGCATCTAGCATTCCCGTTTGTACCCGCGTGCAAACAGAGCCATGGGCGCTAGTGCGAGTGAAATGCGCACCCACGCGTCTGTGCACCGGCCAGCCATTTCCGTCCCAGATCATAGATTGGGGACCCCTGCTCTAAGTCTTTAGAAAGTATTATTACATAGGTTACATAACCAAACTTTACACAAGAGATAATATATATGTTAAGAATTAAATAGTATTAATAACAGATTAAGTGTCCAACTGTACTTTACTGAAAGAATGTCATTCTATTATTGCTTTCATTTGTACTGCCATTAATTGCATTATGGAAAAGATTATGTGTCCATTTTTATTTAGGTTCCTACTTAGATGACCAAAGTCAGAAGTTTAATTAGTGTTTTACAATAACAATATATTCAATCCTTTTGAATTTTAAGTATTTTTGCATAAATATGATCTAAAATGTGATTCATTCTCTACTCAAGTCCTTTATTTATAAATAAAAAGTAGTTGAGATTAATCTAAAAATGCATCAAACACAATAATGATTACTGCATTAAGAAGAAAGTTTATATTTCTCACATTGGTTATTAAATGAATTGTATAACCAGTTTCATGTGCACTAAACAACACTGAATAAAAATAAGGAACCATGAGGTATCTTATATGTCAATATAGAACTATCGAACTTCAAACTGTGGTTTCAAAATACTGCCAATGTAGAATAAGTAATTTTATCTGTGTCCTATGAGGTATTGAGCTGGGAGACAGGTGACCTGGCTGTACAGTTACAAAGTTGAAGGATGTACCAGTAAATTTTTAAAGAACCTCGGCTACACTACATTCATGTTACAAATCATTCTCGGCATATGACCACAAGTGAGCCAAACATTTTACTTGCTAAGCAAGACCATTGTTGAATGGATTGTGCTTTATTTTACAACCTTTTTTGCTGCATGTTAAATGAATCTGACTTTCCCCATTAACTTGTAAGAAGTCAGTTAGTAAGGTTACAAATGGTGATTGCATGACCCAGGACAGTGCAACTGTCATAAATACATGCCAGTTGCCAAGTACTCAAATTTTGATCATGTGACCTTGGGGGTATTTTAAGTGTGACAATGGGTCATAAGTCACTTTTTCAGTGCAGTTGTAACTTCTGTCACTAAATGAATAGTTGTAAGCTGAGGACTAGTGTATTTTTATTTGCTTTTTTAGATACAATTATTATAGTTTTAATAATTAGCTGCTCAAACATGAGAGTAAAATTGGCAGTCATATAAACCATATAAGCAAATAAACATCTTTATCTCAGGATTTCCATCCAGCATCTTCTTCCAAAGGCAAGCAGGCTACCTTCCAGTCTCTAAACTAACAGTATGCAGGTAGTTGTTGGTTGTTTAGCCACCATCTGAAGTGCTGAGGGAACCCCCAAAGGCAACTTACAACCTTGTTCCAAACTTTTGTTATCACCCCTTGCAGTTACATGACATTTCGGGCACTCAGCAACTGGCCCACATTCACACCCCTTTGTTGGTCACACGACTCTGATTTATATTTTTCCTGAAAAATGGCATTTATTTCCAGTTTTCACTCCATAAAACTCCAAAAACACTCTATAGCAAACAATGGGTTTGCTTAATGGCCATGGCATTTGGTTAACAACTTTGGATTCACTTAATGAATGTGGTAATTCACGTACTGATCACCAAAGAAAAAAGTGTGTAAAATTGGGTTGGTTACATGATGACCTACTTTATAACCAACATAATTTATGACTGTAATAGGTAGAATTCATTATAATCCAAAGTCAGGATTATTTGATATATCTCCTACATCAGGAATACTTTGAGAAAAATCAGGAAATTCATTGAAAATAATAATAATATAGGTGAGATAAAATTAGCATTCTTCTTATGCACGACTTATATGTTCTCTGTATCATATCCTTGCCTAAAATAAAGAGCACTCCAATGGCACTTTCATTATTTTTTTCCCGAATTTTATTCACACATGCAGGTGAGAAGGGTCTAATTTAGAAATCTGGAACTGTTCTACAAAATCACAACTTCCAGATGATTGACCCATTTATCAGCAATTTTGTTTCTTCAGACATTGCTCTAAGAGTGGTAAATATATTATGAGATTTTTTTTAAAAAAGTGAGCCTTGTATGTGTATTTGTAAATTTTCTCTTTTTTTCTCAAATTCACCAGTCAAGTAAATGAATACATGAATTCAAGTAAATTATGAGAATTATATCTTAGTCTGCATACTTTTCAATCTAAAGTTTTCTTGGAAGTCTTTGTTTCATAGAAAAGCCTTCATTTTATTTCCTAGAATCATTAGTCAGATTTCATGTAACCTGCAGTGACAAAGTTAACATGGAATCTCCTTTGTGGTTTCTATTATAGTTTAATATCACAAATAACTCCAAACAGACCATCTTCACATAGAGACTATTTCTGCATTCTTCTCCAAGCTAAATGTTCTTCTGTGTAGATGTTACCATCAATGTGTGAAAAAAGGCATTTTATAGAATGCCTAGGAAATCTATAGAATGCCAAAACTGGGCATGTCAAAATATGAAACACTTAATATTTCACACATTTCCTAAGCATTCTATGCAATGCTAAAAGGCAAACAAGTATAAAGTATAAATGTATAAAGTATAAAAGTATAAAATACACCCACTAAAATGCCATTTTAGCCTTTCTTGTATAATGCCTAGGAATTATATACAATGCCTAGGGACAGTATATACAGTAGCATATTAAAATAACATAGACCTTTCATTCTTTGTCTAAAAAGTCATACGTTCTATAGATTTTCTAGGCATTTTATAAAATGCCAGCTTTTCACACATTGCCGGTAATATATATACACTACTAAATTTAACAGGCTCTTTAATAAATTACTGGCAAGTCATTTCTTGCTCTATATTGTAAGTGTAGTAATACTTTTTATTATTATTATTATTATTATTATAAACATGTATTCTAGTCAGCTCAGAGATGTTTGAATGCTGATATAAGGTTCATAATGGCTGTCAAAACCTGCAATTTTTTCCTTTTATTTTATGAGGTCAGGCAATATTACATGCACTGATATATTCTTTTTTTCCCAACTGAAAACCTTCTCGCTTGAGCACGACAGGTTGAGAGTCATGATTTTGCAACTAGCATGTGAGTCACAGTACAATAGGGGCAGGTGTCTAACCTCACATTCTCTTTTTGCTTTTGTCCAATAGCAACAGTAAATTAAACTGTCAAAAATGGAATTGTCCTGTCATCAACAAAGCTATATAGCTTCACAAGAATCGCAACATTTGATTTCTAATTCTGCATTTTCCTGCACCTGTAATTTCATCAGGAACTTTCACTGGACCATGATGAAAAGCTGTCTAAGGCCAACCAGCACAGTGAGTTCCTCCACAGGCTGACATGGCATTTGAAAGAAATAAATGAACAACACCAGCAATTTCTTAATTATATAAAAAAATATTCACTAGGAGATTCTGTCTAATGAAAAAAGTAGAAATGTAACACAAATATATGTGTCATAGAACCCAAGAAATATAGGTTACTTTTCCAAATTAGGATGTTCTAAAAGCTTTTACAATATGTCCCAATCACATACACAGAAATAAGTAATAGTAATAGTTTGTTATTATCATAAACTGTTATTCAGAACTTTTGTAGAAGTAGGGAGGATGTCATCTTGCATCTTAAATATATGTATAATTTAGCTATTGTTCTTAGTTTTAATAATTTGTAAATCTAAACTACTGAAGGAGTTTTATAAACGTTTTATAAAAGAAACCTAGATATAGCCTCCTGGCATGTAAAATAATATTTGAAGTAACTTTTCATCACATTTTTAAACTTTAAAATTCTAATCCATTTAACTTTTCTATTTTCTTAAAAAGATGTATCCTAAACAAATTATAATTGCATTTTAAAATATATCTCACCCGAATAGCCTAGACAAATTAACAAATCCATAAAATTCATTTAATGAAAAATATTAGAAAGTTTTATCTTATAAAGACAGTAGAGTCAACAAGTTTTTGCCCTTTGTCAAATATAAATAGAATTTATTAATTAGAAGAAGCAAATATTTTAAATTATCCGTATAAACTTCAGGCTTATCAATCATATAACCAAGGGCTGAAAGTTAAATTGAGATATCATTTCACGGAGCTTAATACAGTAGAAGTGACTCAATACTCTCTTATTAATTCCCATTTAATGCTGCTTTAAATTGCTGCCATTATTATCCTAAAGTATATGAAGGATTTTGTGTAATTAGTCTGTATTAAACCCTTTTTATTTATAAGAAGTCAAACAAACAAGCCAACTTTAATTACTTGGGTTTCACTATATTTATCTGAGCATCAAGTTTTAATATGGCTTAATTTCAAAAATTTCCAAAGAACGAGTATTTAAATTTGTTCTAGCCACAACCATTTTTGCAGGCATAAATGACTTTTCAAAGTATGTAAATTATTGCCTAGTGCTTGGGAGCATGAGGCTTTCCATGCTCACAGCATGTTTACGTAGACCTCAGGGGCCTTGCTGCTTCATGCGCTGCTCTCTAATATGGCAGGAAAAGCCACCAATTACCAGAAGAGACAAAAAGTCAACTAAGACAGGGAATCTTCTCCCTCCCAAACCTTGTTCTCTCCCACTTCAGTACATGGTGTTAACGACATACAAATTTTGAGGTCATTAAGTATAAACAGGAATTGAAAGCAAGACAGGAGCTCTTTCAGGAGATGCCGATGTCAGCATTTCAAGTACTCTCATAATCCCACAATGCAAGTTTCAGCATTATTGTCTCAATTTAACTTGCGTTAGTACCTAGCACCTTGATTACACTGCTGGGGTGGTAATCTTCGCCTGCATATGCCATCATTACTTATGTCAAGCCTCTTGAGTTGTTATGAATACTGTGTTGTTTTACGAGAGAGAGGAAATTAGTGCCAGTCCCCTAGAG
>NW_024096465.1:0-7500 GCF_016545835.1 Crotalus tigris | reverse complement strand
TTTTGTTCATGTTATTACTACAGTATGTTGTACTGATGATGGCGTAGTTCCTGATCCATATTATCAGTTAGAGCAGACATGTCAAACACAAGGCCTGGGGGCCGGATGTGGCCCGCGAAGTGGTTTCATGTGGCCTGCCAATCCATCTTGGAAACAGTGAAGGAACAGCCCTCACTGCCTTGGCCCTGGCCGGCCGGGAGCCAATGTACAATTTTGTGGTGGCCATCTATGCTGAAATGCATTCAGTCTTAGCTCCACAAGGCCATCTGGAAACAGCGAGGAACCAGCCCCTGCCATGTCAGCCCTGCCCCCTGGGTGCATGCTGGGACGGTGTCACCCTTTATGAGGAATGAATAAATGCACCATCGCCTGGAAGTGGCCAGCAAATGGTCCTCGCCTACTTCACATATCCAGCTTGATTGGCTCCGGCGGAGGTGTTTCAGCAGGCAGTGAGGCTCCTCCAACGGACCATGCCTTGGCACTTGCCCCAGTCTCACCCCTTCTGCCAGAGACCCTCAGATCTGTCCCACTCCTGCCCAGGCCCCCACAGGCACCCTTGACACGAACGATGTAAAGCTGGCCACTCCATCCAATAGGCCACCCAGTAGGCCACACCCACATGGCTCCCCAAGGGCAACCACAATGCTAATGCGGCCCTCAATGAAATTGAGTTTGACACCCCTGAGTTAAAGTATACAGCAGTGTTTCTCAACCTTGGCAACTTTAAGATGGGTAGACTTCAACTCCACGGCTGCATTTTTGTTTGTATTTTTTTTTAAAAAAATCACTTTTTAAATTAGTAATGGTAAAAATATATGAACAAAACTGAAATATTTCAACTGTTACAGTTTTCTTTGCTCAGGTCTTAACAGTATTTTTGCTATATCACCAGTGTTTATTAACATAATCTATACCACAGGTTGGCAACCTGCGGCTCCAGAGCCACATGTGGCTCTTTGAGCCTTCCCCTGTGGCTCCCAGCCTCCTCTGCCATTTGCAGAGAGAGACAAGAGACAGAGAGAGGCACTTGCGCTTCCTTGCTTCTCTCTCTCTCTCTCTCTCTCTCTCTCTCTCTTTCTCTGTATGTGTGTGTGTGTAAAAAAGAGAGTGGACCCACTGTGTTCTCCGACAAGCTGAAAATCTTTTTGGGCGTGGCTCCTCCCTTTGCTGCATCTCTGCAGGAAGCAGGAAGGGCAGAAGAGAGCTAGCTAGCCCAGCTATGCTATGACTCAGGAATTCTGGGAATTGAAGTCCATGAGTCATAAAAGAGCCGAGGTTGCCTACCCCTGAGCTTGTTGGAGTACAGCCTGAAGCCAGCTTGCCAGGTAAGCAGAAGATCGAAGAGAGGGAGAAGGGGGGAGAGAGAGAGGGAGAGGAAGAGAAAGAGAGAGACACACATAGAGAAAGAGACCCTTCTGACATCTAAAATGAAGATAATACTGCATATATCCTTTTTTACCTTTATTTTATACACACACACACACACACACACACACACACACACACACACACTTATAATAAAGGTAAAAAAGGATATATGCAGTGTTAGCTTCATTTTAGATATCAAAAGGGTTTTGCGGCTCCCGGTGTTTTGTTTTTGGTGGGAAACGGGTCAAAGTGGCTCTTTGAGTGTTTTGGGTTGCCTACCCCTGATCTATACTATTAGGTTGTTGAATCACATCTTTCTCAATTCTAATAAAATAATTGTGAACTCCTCTTGCTCTTTTAAAATCATTAGGTGCTTTCTCTTAGATACTGATAACTATTTATATATGATTTATTTTAATAAATTAAATCAGATTGGCATACAGAAAGAGGTACATTTCTGCCTGTCACTGTCTCCAAGATCAACCTACCTGACAGGCCTGTTGTTCAGGGTAAAAACTGGACGGACTGCTTTCTATTTTGTTTTAAGATCATACAACAAATATAGAATATAAATCTAATAAATATATATAAGCCATGCAGCTTACATGTGTATGGGGAAGAGGTACACAGAATGCTGATGTTGAAAGTAACAGCCACACTTCAAGCCCAGAATTTGCTTTTGACATCATCATCATCATCTTTAATTTTCATTATGTAGCCAGTGGCACTCAATGTTCTGGAGAAGCAGCATCAGACTAACATTGGAATAAGAGAAATGGCTGATATACTGATTGAAGGGTCTTTTTTCTCTAAATTAAAAATTATTGTTATATTTATTTGCAAGTTGAAAAGTGCATTTTATGGACAATATGAGTAAATGTATGTTTCTTAAATATATCAAGGGCAGAAAGTAAGATGAAGTATTTTCTAGATAGAACCTTAATGTGTCTGTGCCAGTAGATTTACCTTATTAAAATCAAACAGGCATATTTAGATATGTAGGTAATATGACTGAATTCCTAGATGCATATTCATTACTTCTGATATCCTCCATTTGTGCAACTGGACCAAAGTGTTAAGTTAGGTATGATGATAATGGTACCTTTCCTGAACTGCTTCATTTCATTGTTGGGGTGATTATGATATCACCCATAGTTGGTGGTAGCTTTGTATTTCACAGTTTGCTTCAGATCCCTGCTTGTCTAATCTACATAAAGGCCATAATTCGATCTGGTTTTTGTTTTTTTAACTTGAGAGCAGATGTGCTTTGGTACTGAGAAGCATCTTCAAGAAGTCTTTTCCAAGTTTTGACTGATGCCTCAGTCTTTTCTAGATTTGGATATGGTGGAGACAGTCCATTACTCCTTGTCTCATGTTCAGAATTTTATAATGTACTCTACATCTGTGCCTTTGTTTATGGTTGAGTCCATTATTATTGCATTCTACCGTTTCTATAAGAGCTGCATTGGCTTCTGCTTTGTTTCCAAGTACAATTCATGGTTCTGGTAATTATGTATAATGCAATGCCCTACAGGCCTTCAAGACCCTCTATTCCAAGTAGAAACTACAATGAACAGAAAATGTGGGGGGGTGTCATCCATATCAATGGAATAGCTTGCCCTCAAGGTCAGAATGGTCCCTTCCCTCACAGCCTTCCAGAAGGTGGTTATGACCTGGATGTGTTGGAAGGCCTTCGGAGACTGACTGCTAGTGTAAATCAGTATTACCACTATGACTGCTGGCTTTATTTATGTCAGGTTATTATTTTGATTAATGGAGCTTGTGTTATGTTATTCATGGAGGCGGTATTATGTTATTTGGTTAGTTATATGTGTTGGTCTATGTCATATTAATAGTTTTGTTGCTGTATTTGTATGATATCACATGCAATGCATTGCAGCTAATTTGGTGTAGTGGTTAAAGAAATCGGGCTACACTGTGCGCTTTAGTTCTGCCTTAGGCATGAAGACAGTTGGGTGACTTTCAGCTAGTCACTCTCCCTCAGCCTGAGAAAGAAAGCAATGGAAACCCACTTTGGAAAAATTTTGCCAATAAAATCTGTGCAGACTTCCCCATGTAATTGCCAGAAGTCACTCCCACCCTTCACAAAAGCAACTATGTGCCTATATTCTGTTCTGAATTCACTGAATGCAAACCATTTACAATTCAGTCTGCACTTGGACAGAAACAATGTGGCATAATTAATACAAATATTCTTGAAGCATATATATTATTTCACAAGCTTCCAACCAAAGACCTTTATATGGAGTTTGGGTAAGTGCAATTCTGCCTTTGGCTTAGGAGTTGTGTAATACTGTCCTTGTCCTTATCAATCAGGACTGCATGAGGAGAGAAGATCCGCATCCAACCTCTGGCCCTATAGTTGGTCATGAATATATGGTATCATGAAAACTACATGGATGTAGTTACCTAATAGTCCAACTTGAAGGCATCTTAATCATTTCTTAATATGATTTAAACCTAGCAAAGATCACATACTGACCAGTTTTTAGAAGCAGGGATCCAGCAGTAAAGATTGCTTTTGCACTACAGTTTAATGTGCATAGGATTGTATCTGAAATACATTGCATTACATGTTTCATTCATATATATTGCGTTACATATAAACATAAAGTTTATTCACAACACAAAGATATAAACATGGGACAGATTACCATGGAACAGAGGAGATGACTATGTATAGTTTGAATGGGGTTAAAAGTGATAATATACAGTATATACATACATACAATACATACATACATATATACATTTGTAGCTATTACTCAAACAATTATTTCTGTAAGATTGGATCATTTTTGTTCTTGACCAAAATGAACAGGAAACCTTATATATTGTTAACCTGGAAGAGTTAAAAAAATTCCATTGACTTCAATTTTACAAAAATAGGAATGTTTCTATATAAATAATAGAATGGTGTGAAAGATTAGAAAAGAGTTCTTGGCATATGTTTATATCACTTTTCATGTTGAAGATGCCTAAGAAATTTGCAAGTTATATTGCTTTGATTTTCAGCTTTGTTGCAATATTACTATTCACAGTATAATATAGCCATATGTACTGATTTCTTACAGTAAAATCTGTACAAGTACACAGTACAAGTCTGAAAAAAGAAAACTAAACATTAAGTAGACATGTGGATTTTTCCTCAATTAAACAGAAATAGGACATCTGCTTTTAAAAATTATCCAACTCCTCTTATATAATTTTATTTAGCAGATATGCACAACACAGATTACCAGTCCTACAAAGGACGACAGACTGTCATCCACAAACCAAAAAGTAATATGCCCCATGCTGGGAGGATCATCTTACAAAATCATCTCTCAAGTATGTTGCTAAAGGGCCTGCTGAGATGTGGGAAGAGGGATAGGATTTTATTCATAGCACCAAATACTGCCAACATATTCAGCTTTATTAGCACAGTATCTAGTTTTCATGAGACAAACTGAAGGGTTACCTTGCTAAAGGCAGATTGTGTTTGCCTTTTGAAACACTGGGATTTTAGCACTAGAACTAAAATGCTGGGAAAGGAGGGGAGAGAGAAAATGCTAATAAACAGCCAGGGCTTGGTGCCCAGAATGCAGTTGATTTTGAAGGCTACATCAGCAGTCCTTCTGCACTCAAACTACAAGATAGGATTCAGGTCCTTCAATTTAAGAAGTACTTATAAGTAAATAGACAAGGAGTAAATCAACAAGGAGGAAAGGAAGAGGGATCTCTAAATACTACAGATATTAGGAAACACAAATTTATTAAACACATTAGAAGCTCCAAAATACAGATATTGTGATACTATATTTCATTAAGGATTTGAGAGCAAGTATGCTTGAAGAAACAGGCAGCATTTTAGATGAAAAGGAGACATTATGATAAAGAATTCTTTAATTTTTAATACACAAAAATGGTGGAATGTGCCAGGTGAAAAACTGCTTTAGAATATACTCTATGCACCAAATCTAGTAATTTTAGAAATGAAAAAGAAAGTAATTGAGGCTAGATATTCAAGGGTGCTTACTCTTGTCAGGAAAAAGCTAAATTCCTATGTCCTCTCTGTGGGCACGCGCACCGTCGCCCCAGTCCTAGGCCTTCAGCTGGGTTTTATAAAACTTTTTCGCTTTAGGCCTCCACTGTCGTGTGCAAAAAAAAAAAAAAGGTTCAATCAGTCAATTTCAACTTCTTGAGGGGAAAATAAAGGTCTTGCAAAGTTGGAATTAATTGAACTTTTTAGTTCCACCCAGTCTGCCATTACCACCGCAGCCACGCCCACCTAATGGACCACACCCACCCAATGGGCCATGCCCAGCCAATGGGCCACACCCACCTGGCACTCGATGATGGATAAGTGAGTTTTGGGTTGTAGTTTGGGCACTCGGTCTCTAAAAGGTTCGCAATCATTGTCCTAGGCACCAAATCCTTTATGGACTTTCCTCTGTTGGATTCTCAGTGCTTTCTGAGAAAAGGGGCGTTGTCTTACCTGAACGCCTTTTCTCAGCATGGAGATGGAGAATCCACCAATGGGATTTTCTCTGTCTGCCTGTCTTGAGACCAAGTAGCCAAACTTGACACACACCCTCTTGCTAGGAGATCCAGTCTTAACGAGGGCGAAGTGGCTGAAGGTGGACAAGGTGTTGGCTCTCAAACTCTTGGATAAGGCCTAGCTGACCTAAAGGGTGGGTGTGGATTCTCCATCTCCATACTGAGAAAAGGCGTTCAGGTAAGACAATGCCCCTTCTCCAATACAGAGATGGAGAATCCACCAATGGGACCTACCAAAGCCTCACTGTCCTGATGGGTGGGAAACAGATAAGGCCGGAATAGAGTTCCTGGAGACCACTTGCTGGAGGACCCTCCAACCAAAGGAGGCATCCGCCAAAGCAAAACGGTCAATCCTGTAATGGCGTACAAACGGAGAGGGCGAAGACCATGTCGCAACCCTGCAAATCTCCTCGATGGACGCCTGAGTGGTCCATGCCACAGAGGTTGCAGCACTGCGAGTGGAATGGGCAGTAAGATGACTTGGAGCTGGTAGTGAAGAGGACTGGTATGCCTCTACAATTCAGGCCCTGATCCCACCTGCCAATAGTGCCAGCAGAAACATTCTGTCCCAGAGAAGCTGGACAGAAAGAAACAAAAAGGGCCTCAGACCTACGAAAACGCTCTGGATGCTTCATATAACGCCGCAGCGCCCTGCGGACGTCCAGTGTGTGCCACTGCCACTCCAAGTCATGGGAAGGATCGGGGCAAAAATTTGGTAAGATGACTTCCTGTGTCCTGTGGAAGAGCAAATTTACTTTGGGCACAAATGTGGGGTCCAGGCGAAGGACCACCCAGTTGCTGTAAAAGATACAAAGGTCATCCCTGACCGATACAGCAGCTAGCTCAGAGATACGCCTGGCTGACGTGATAGCTATTAAGAATACAACCTTAAGAGATAGATTCCATAACGGAATAGTCATTATGGGCTCAAAGGTGGTTTTGTTAGAGTGCGAAGGACGCGAGGCAATTCCCAAGAAGGATACCTGTGTACCACGGGAGGCCTGGTGTTGCATGCACCCTTGATAAAGGCGCGAATTCTAGAATGGTGAGCTAGGGGAACAGAATCCACACAGGTGAGTAGTGTGGACAAGGCCGCCACCTGTCTGCAAATAGTCGCAGGGGCGAGGCCTCTGTCCAGACCATCCAAAAGATAATCTACCATCTGAGGGATGGTCATTTTGGACATATCCAGTTGTCGCTTTCGACACCAATGGCAAAAATTCTTCCAAGTAGAATCATAAATGCGATTGGTCGCTGGCTACGCTCAAGCACCAGACGGTTAATTGTAACCATCGGGGGTCCGGGTGTTGGAGGGACCCCTGATGTAGAGACACGCGATGAGGGGGAATCTTCCATGGAGGAGATTGGGAAAGATTCATCAAATCGGCAAACCACAGCCTCTGTGGCCAGTACGAGGCCACAAGGATCACTTCCGCCTACTCCTGGAGTAGCTTGCAGATGGTCGCCGATATGAGTGGTAGGGGAGGGAAGGCATAAAGGAGACCTTGAGGCCACGGAGTCCGCAAGGGGCATTGGTCGATGACGCAAACAGGTCGAGGACTGGTTCATATT